>NW_006400189.1:514494-515222 GCF_000299155.1 Elephantulus edwardii | reverse complement strand
ACACACACACACACACACACACACACACACACACGACTGATAACTAATTACAAAATGGGAAAAGACATGGAAATACTTCACAGAGGAAGATATTTGAATGGCCAAAAGATACATGAAGAAATGCTCTAAATCCCTGGCAAGAAGAGAGATGCAAATCAAATGAGATATTCTCTCATTTCATTAAACAGTGACAAAGTTTAAAAGGACAGCAAGTAATAAATATTGAAAAGGATGTGGAGAGATAAGAACTCTTATACATTTTTGGTGGGATAGTATAATGGTACAGCCTCTCTGGAAGGCAATTTGATATTTCCTCAAAAATCTAAACATAGGAATTCCATATGACCCAGCTGTTCAACTACTTGGAATATACCCCAGGAAAATGAAAACTAAGCCACAAGTGGTGACTTGCACACCAATGTTCATAGCAGCGTTATTCATCATCACAAGAATAGGGAAACAGTCCAAATGTCCAACCACAATGGAATAGATTGACAAATTATAGTATTTGACAAGTATAGTACATAGTATGGATTTGACAAATTATTAACACAATGGAATACAATGCAGTATACTGGAGCTAAGATTTTGTAAATTACTACCTAACTTGGGAGAGACTGGAAAACATAAGGACAAGTACTGTAAAAGACCATTATTGTAGACCATGTATGAGGACCCAAGGAGGAGCAGGTAGGAGGAGAGGAGTGAGCATGAGCAGGGGGTGGTGG
>NW_006400189.1:493791-506078 GCF_000299155.1 Elephantulus edwardii | reverse complement strand
ATAGACATTCCTCTGGTATTCCCTGCTTTCAGCCAAGATCCAACTAACATCAGCTACAATATCTCTAGTACCATGACCCCTTCTGAAACCAGCCTGGACTTGTGGTAGTTCTCTGTTGATGTGCTGTTAGTCTTTGATTAAATAGAAACAATCCTTTAAATCACACTGAGAAAATGAGGAAGTACTGTTTACAACTATTCATTCATGCTCTGGGAGACTTTGAACATTGTTCATGCATTTAATAAGCTGAGTACCATGTACACAGATATAAGGGATACAATGTAAGTAAGATACATAAATGGCCTGAAGGCCCTCCAGCAAATTATTAACTCCAATAAAATAGAGATGTTTGGTAAAAACAAAACAAAAATGCTGTAGAAGCACAGAGGACTCATCATTTTATTTAGCATAGATCTTAGGTTAGAGAGAGATATCAGAATCCTAAGCTTTGCCTTATGTATTGAAAATGATCAAGAAGAAATAGACATTTATCAGAACATGGTTTCTCAGCTTTGGCTTTTATCAACATTTTAGACCAGAGGATTCTTTGAGGGAGTGGATCTTATGCTGTCCTGTGCATTCCAGAATGTTTAGCATCCTTGGCCTCTACTTATTAGATGTCAATATGTACCTCCTCCTCCTTCTTTTTTTTTTAATTTTAAAAATTACATATGTCTCCAGGTATTTCTAAATGTTCTCATGGGGTAGAGAGGATTGTTTCCTGTTGAGAACCACTGGCCTAAGCAGACATCTTTAAAAAGATGAAAAATTCTTAGAATAAATAGGGTTCATTTTGTTATTATTTCAATAAAATATCTCTTCTTTTGAATTCAAAAGCAAATACCCAAAGACCAGCACAGCTTCTGAGTAAAGAGAAAAATCACAATGCCCCCTAGAAAGGATAGAAGGCACAGCTCCACTGACAATTAGCACTACAGAGATTTTAAATAGTGTAATAAACTTAGCCAAGTTGTGTCAAGAGATCTGGAGGACAACCACTTGGCCAAATGAATAGAAGAAATCTATGTTTGTTCCCATTCCAAAGAAAGGTGATCCAATAGAGTGCAGAAATTATCAAACAGTATCATTGATATCACATGCAAGCAATAATCTGCTGAAGATTATCCAAAAACAACTGAAACAGCACATCAACAGCGAACTGCCAGAAGTGCAGGCTGGGTTTAGAAGGGGTCGTGGTACTAGAGATACTGTAGCTAATGTGAGATGGATCTTGGCTGAAAGAAGGGTGTACCAGAGGAGTGTCTATCTGTGTTTCATTGATTATGCAAAAGCGGCTGACTGTGGATCACAACAAACTGTTGCAGACTCTGAGAACAGGAATCCCAGAACACTTGATCATGTTAATGCAAAACCTAGACTTGGACCAGGAGGCAGTCATCAGAACAACAAGTAGATACTGCATGGTTCAAAATTGTGAAGGGTGTATGCCAGGGATGTGTCCTAGCGTCATGGCTTTTCAACCTATATGCAAACAGATTATCTGGGAGGCAGGGCTCTGAGGAGTAGTGTGGCATTAGGATTGGAGGAAGATTCATCAACAATCTGCATCATGCAGATGACACAACCCTGCTTGCTGGAACTGAGGAGGATCTGAAGTGCTTACTGCAGAGTATCAAGGACTGCAGCCTACAATATGGATTGAGGCTCAATGTCAAGAAGACAAAGATTCTCACCACTGGGTCAATTGGTAGCATCCGGATGGATGGTGAAGAGAATGAGATTGTTAATGGCTTTAGTTTGCTTGGCTCCACAGTCAACAATCTTGGCACCAGTAGCCAGGAAATTAAAAGGTGCATTTCCATGGGAAAGTTGGCTGTTAGGGACCTCTCCAAAGTACTGAAGAGCAATGGTGTCCCTCTAAAGAGTAAGGAGTGCCTGATACAGGCCATGGTCTTTGCAATCACTTGCTATGTGTCAGAGAGATAGACAATGACTAGGGAGGATAGAAGGAGAATTTATGCCTATGAGCTGCAGTGTTGGAGAAGAGTATTGAATATACCATGGATTGCTAAGAAATGAACACAATTTCCTCATTCTGTCGGGTCACCCTTCTTTGGAATGGGAACAAATATAGATCTCTTCCAGTCAGTTGTCCAGGGGGTGCCATATGCAAGTTCAAGCTGAAGCTATGAAAAATTAAATCAAATCCATGGTAACCAAAATTTGACCTTCAGTCTATCCCACCAGAATTTCAAAACCATCTCAGGAACAGGTTTGAGGTCTTGAACACTAATGAGGGAAAACCAGAGGAGCTGGGGGAGGATATAAAAAATATCATCCAGGGAGAGTGCACATGGTCATTACAAAGACAGCGGAAGAAACTCTTAATATTGCACTAGCATGCCGAGAAGCCAAAGCAAAGGGAAGAAATCAAGATATTAAGGAGCTAAACAGAAGATTTCAAAGGGCAGTGCTGAAAGTAAAGTATTATAATGACATGTACAAAGATCTGGAGTCAAAAATAAAGGGGCCGAACTTGCGCAGTATTTGTTAAGCTGAAGGAATTGAAGAACAAATTCTAGCCTTGAATAGCAATACTTAAGGATACTACAGGCAGAATATTAAATGATTCAGGAAGTATTAAAAAAAGATGGAAAGAGTACAGAAAGTCACTGTACGAAGAGGAATTGGCAGACACGGAAGACTGTAATGAAATAATGTATGATCAAGAGCCTATGGTGATGTAAGTAGAAGTTCAAGCTGCTCTGAAAGAATTGGCAAAAAACAAGGCCCCAGGAATTGATAGCATACCGATTGACATATTTCAATAAACAGACACTGCCCTAGTGTGCTCACCATGTTGTGCCAAGAAGTCTGGAGGACTTAATCCATAGTGACGCCAAACACAAAAGAATGAAACACTCCCTCATCTGGCTGCATCCCCACAATCTGTTCTGTGCTTGAGTCTATTGTTGCAGTCCCTGTGATAGCTGGTCTTATCGAGCATCCTCTTTTTCACTGACCTTCTATCAAGCATAATATCTTTCTTCAGGGACTGGCCCTTCCTGATTCTCAACTCAACTTATTGCTGTTGTGTCAGAACAAACTCATAGTTGACCCTCCAGTGGGTTTTCTAAGGCTCTGAATTGCAAGAGAGAATCTTGCCCATCTTTCTCCCTTGGCCACTGGTGGATTTGAACTATCAGGGAGGTACTAGTGCCAGGAGTGCAAATTCTGATGTCTATACCTCTTGAGCTTTTGTTTGTGCCCCTAGTAGCATAGTTATTAATGACACTCAAATTCACTGTTATCAAGCTGGAACCAACTCTTAACTGACTTTCCAGCAGGTTTTCTGAGGCTGAAAACTGCACAGTAGGAGACTGTCCATCTTGATCAAGTGGTGGATTTAAATGGCCCCTTTTGGTTGGTAGCACATCTCCTTACCCACCAGGCCACCACAGCTCCCTGATTGTTAATGAGGGAGGTTGATATTGATCCATCTCTAAAAGACATCATTAAGTAAAATAAGAAAGATGTGAAGAAAAAGCAAACAAAAGCAGTATGTGTAGTATGCTGTCATTCACACTAAAAAGGGGAGAATGAATACCTTTTCACAAAGTACATAAAATATCTCTACAAGGATTAATTAAAAAAGAGGGCATCCTGGGCACCTGCGGAATGAGATGAGCAGGATATTTTCATCCTGTATTATTTTATACTTTAAAAATGTTAAATTATTTAAAAATAATACCTGTTTAAAATGTAACCAAGCACTTTAAAAATGAGTGATTTTCACATGAGAAAAATTGGATGAACAGCCTGGAGCCTTCTGGTCAGTGATGATGGCTTTGTTCACACTTTCCCAGCTGCCTTTGCTGTGGAAGGAGGTGAGTCTGGCCATGCTACTAGTTAAAGAAAACCGTCATTTCCTTACCCATCATGGTTATCTACAAGCTCCAAGCTGGGCAAGGAAATTATTTTTCAAAGTCAACAACTGAGAAATACTTTTAAAGTGATGTCTGTTGGGCCAAAAAAGTAAAGTTTACTTAAGTTACTATTCCCAGACTCTCTGGCTCCTGTTTATCAGTTGATTTTTTTCTCTCCTTTCCTATTTCTGGTAATGTTAGCAGCTGGTCCCCATATCATACATTCCTCAAACAATAAATCTAAAGTCATGCTCAGTGAAACTGGGTCAAAATGTCAATAAAAATGATTAAGAAAAATTAACTTACTTTTATTTTCCTTTCTACAGTTTGAAAATTGACTAAAAATTAAGATATAAAATGAAAAAACCAGAACTCAGCCTGTCTTCGAATTGTCAGTTCTCAGATATATCACTTCTGTCATCATGAGGCTTAGTAATCTATCACATCCCACAACACTGATCTCTACTGATTTTGTTATGTGCCATCAAGTAAGTAAGGGGGAAATGTCTGATCTCAAGGGAATTGATTTTGTGTTAGTGATACCAGTAAAAAAAAAACAACCCAAAAAAACAAAACAGTTTCCCAGTGTGAAGCTGGTAAATGTCAGATATGGCTGTCCCCATGTGGCCCTTGCTCTTTTTACATAGGGGAATGTATGGAAAAATGCCTGGTGATCTGATTAAAAAAAAAAGTCCACCATTGTAAGTACTAAGAGACAAAGTTCTATTCTAAAAAACATTGGGTTATTATCATTTAGCAACCAATAATGTTGTGCTGCTAACTGGTAGGTCCCTGGTTGATCTCTAACAGCTGCTCCATGGGAAAAAGATAGACAGCTTTCTCCTATGAAGATTTACAGCCTTAGAAACCTGATGGAGGGTCCCTGCGAGTCAGAACTGACTCAGTGGTAAGTGGTTTTGGTTACTCACAGATTTTAGCAGGTCTGAGTCTGACAATCACCCTGATGCAAAAGCCAGTGAAAGCCCTGGATTAAAAGCATTAAGATACCTTGTCAATGTTCATCACAAATCCTTCACATTCTTTCCTATTGCAGTCTCAGTAAGAGTCTGCATTCTGGTCACAGTTATTTCTCATTAACTTCTGACTTTGTTGTTTTTGTTGTTAGGTTCTGTTGAGTTGAGTATGACTCATAGCAATCCTATGAAAAAAAGATCTAAACCTTGTTCTATCCTGTGCTATCCTCATAATTCCTGACACACTGCCTAATGTGGTAGTCACCTTTTCAATTTATCTGGTTGAGTGTCTTCCTCTCTTTCACTGATCCTCCACCCTTCCTAACATAATGTCCCTCTCCATGAGCAAAGTATGTGAAAGTATGTGAAGCTTCTTCATTCTTGCCTCAAAGAGCACTCAGGCTGCACTCTCTGCAAGACATACCATTCGTTTCCTGGTTGTTCATGGGATGTTCAGTACTCTTCTCTAACACTACAGCTCAAAGTTGTCATCTGTCATCCTTTTCATTGCCCTTCTCCCAGATGCATAGAGAGTAATTGGAAAAACTATGGCCTGAATCAGATGCACCTGAGTCCTTAAACTGACATCATTAATCCTCAATAATTTGGAGAGGTCCCTAACTGCAGATTTTCCCAGTGCAATGCATCTCCTTACTTCCTGACTGCCCGTACCAAGGGTTTTAACTGTGGATCCAAGCAAGACAAATCTGTTGACAGTTTCAATCTCCTCTCCATCCATCATGATGCTGCCTATTAGTCCAGTGGAAGACTCTTTGTTTTCTTGACATTCAGACACAATCCATACCAAAGGCTACATTCCTTGATCTTCTGCAACAAGCATTTCAAGTCTTCCTCACTTTCAGCAAACAAGGCTATTCCATTTGTATAATGATGAGTATACCTCCACTCCTGATTCCACACTCCTATTCACAGAGTCCAGCTTTTGGATAATTTACACAGAACACAGATTACATAGGCACGGAGAGAGGATGCAACCCTGCCACATTCCCTTCTCAATTTCAAGCCATACAGTGTTCCACTGCTCTATTCACACAACAGCCTTCTCCAGGTATAGGTTCCGCATGAGCACAATTAAGTGCTCTGGAATTCCCATTCTTCTCAATGTCAGCCACAACTTATGGTCCACACAGTCAAGTGCTTTTTTTCATAATCAATAAGGTGTCTGGCAGTTTCTTATCTATGTATTGTCCTAGCTGTTTTTGAATAATCTTCAGCAGTATTTTGCTTGCATGCGACCTTAATGATATTGTTTGGTATGATTAAGAGCCTATGGTGATGAAGGAGGAAATTCAAGCTGCTCTGGTGATGGAGGAAATTCAAAGAATTGGCAAAAAAAACAAGGCTCCAAGAACTGAAGCATACCAATTCACATATTTCAACAAACAAACAAATGCTGCCCTGGAGATGTTCATCAGGTTGTACCAAGAAATCTGGATGACAACCATGTGGCCAACTGACTGGAAGAGATCCACATTTATTCCCATTCCAAAACCAGGTTATGATAGAGTATGGAAATTATCTAACATTATCATTAATATCACATGCAAGCAAGATCTAGTTGAGAATGATCCAAAACCAAATGAGACAAAACATGAACAGAGAACTGCCAGATGTGCAAGTGGGCTTCAGATGAGGCCAGTGCACTAGAGACATTATAGTCAATATTAACATGGATCTTAGCTGAAGGCAGAGCATACCAGATGAATGTCTATCTGTGTTTCATTAACTATGCAAAGGCATTTGATCACAGTGAACTGTGGGGATCACAACAAACTATGGCTAACTTGGAGAAGAATGGGAATCCCAGAATACTGGATTGTGCTTATGAGAAACCTACACGTGGACCAGGAGGCAGTTGTCAAAACACAGCAAGGAAACTGCCTGGTTCAAAATCAGGAAAGGTGCACACCAGAGATGGATCCTAATTCCAAATTTTTCAATCTCTATGTGGGTCAGATCATCTGAGAGGCCAGGTTCTATGAGAGAGGAATGTGGCATCAGGATTGGAGGAAGACTACTCAACAATCTGCGGT
The DNA here is from genome assembly GCF_000299155.1 of Elephantulus edwardii. Lineage (NCBI taxonomy): Eukaryota > Metazoa > Chordata > Mammalia > Macroscelidea > Macroscelididae > Elephantulus > Elephantulus edwardii. Next base: position 499,163 of record NW_006400189.1, on the reverse strand, counting down.
ATGCAGATGACACAACCTTACTCATTGAAACTGAGGACCTAAAGCACTTGATATAGAATGTCAAGGACTCAGCCTTCAATATGGACTGAAGTTCAATATCAAGAAAACAAAGATTCTCACCACTGGGCCAATTGGTAGCATTGTGCTAGATGGTGAAGAAATTGAGATTGTTAACAGCTCCAGCTTGCTTGGCTCCACAAACAAAACTCTTGGTACTAGGAGCCAGGAAATCAAAAGATTAATTGCATTGGGAAAGTCTACTGTCAGGGATCTCTCCAGAGTACTGAAGAGCAATGATGTCATTCTAGAATCTAAGGTGTGCCTGATCAAGGCCATAGTCTTCACAATTACTTGCTATCAATCAGAGGGCTGGAAAATGACCAAAGATGATAGAAGAATCTATACCTTTGAGTTGTGGTACTGGAGGAGTACTGAATATAGGACTGCCAATGGAAGCAAGAGTGGCATCCACTTCTGTAAATAGCTTGCTTCCGGAAACCCTATGAACCTGGAGAAAGGATGAAAGTCACACATGCAAGTGTTGAGGACTTTCATTCATAGGGTCACTATGAGTCGCCTACAACTCAATGGCACTTTACAACAAACAACAACAATAGAATAAACAAGTCAATCCTGGACAAAGTAAAACCATGCTGTTCCTTGGAAACAAGGATTTTGAAGCTCCATCTGACATACTTTGGCATGTTGCTAGGAAGGACTAGTCTTTGAATAAGGACTTGGGATGGTGGATAGACAATAAAAGAGAGGAAGACCTTGGGTGAGATGGATTGAAATAGTGACTGCAGGCATGGGAGCAAGTTTTCAGAGACAGTGAGATTGGCTCAGGATAGGACAGTGTTCAGAGCTTTAATACATAGGGTCACTATGAGTCACAGGTGACACATAACAACAAACTCACGGAATGTGTGAAGGCAAGATTTTTTTCCACTCAGGAAAAAATAAAACAAAACAAAATCCTGTAAGTATTTCTAGGTTATTCATTGGTGCTCTAAGAGAAAAACTGGTCATGTTTATCTAAACAACAGCTAATAAAGACTACATTTTCAAAAGATGACCATTATAAATGACTCCTGCTTTTTCCTCTTCCTGTTGAAATGGAGATCTTCATTTAAATAAGCAGTAATGAATTTACGCAGCAGGTTGATGTTCTGAATGTATAAAGTTGTTCTTAAAGAAAGAGTAAATAGTTACAATAGTTTATTATATCACTAATCTTTTTATTTCAAGGCATCTTTCTGGAGCTAGGTTTTCTCAACAATGGCTATCCTACTCCCTCTACAATCCTTTCTACCCCATATTTTGCCTATTTTCTCCAAAGCAGGCATAATTAATCTTTTCATAATGTATCATTTTAAAGATTAATTCCTCAACTATGACATTTATCACAAAAGTGTTTACCAGAAAATGGAAGGTACAAGGGATGGTTAAGCATAAATGACAGATTGATTGTTTGAAGATAAGATACCTATTCTTTCTTTCTTTTTTATGTATAAAAAAGAAATCTATTATTTCTAACCATAGTCTCTTATCTCAGGCAAAGGATGCTTCTTTGAGCTTTTCTGGGTACAGAAAAAAAAGTATAGATTATACAACAGGGATCTCTAATTTACTTTTAAAGGAATTAACAGGCTCTACAAAAGAATTCAAGCTTTTGATATATGATTTCACACAAATTAACTCTTTCATTTCTATTGAGTTGAAGCAGATTCATAACTGTTCCTCCACTGGGCATTTGAGAGGCTGCAAATCACATGTTATAGGCATAATAGCAGATATACAGACCAATGGAATAAAATAGAGAACTCAGAAATTAACCTATCCCAGAACACTTGATCATGCTAATGTGAAACCTATACTTTGACCAGGAGGCAGTCATCAGAACAGAGCAAGGGAACACTGCATGGTTCAAAATTGGGAAGGGAGTATGCCAGGGATGCATCCTATCTCCATACCTTTTCAACCTATATGCAGAACAGATTCTCCAGGAGGCTGGGCTCTATAAGGAGAAATGTGGGGTCAAGATTGGTGGACAATTTATCAACAATCTGTATTATGCGGATGACACAACCCTGCTTGCTGAAACTGAAGAGGACCTGAAGCACCTGCTGCAGAGGGTCAAGGACTGCAGCCTACAATATGGATTGAGGCTCAATGTCAAGAAGACAAAGATTCTCACCACTGGACCAATTGGCAGCATTAGGATGGATGGTGAAGAGATTGCGATTGTACACAGCTTTAGTTTGCTTGGCTCCACAGTCAACAGTCTTGGCACCAGTAGCCAGGAAATTAAAAGGCGCATTGCCATGGGAAAGTCTGCTGCTAGGGACCTCTCCAAAGTACTGAAAAGCAATGGTGTCTCTCTGGAGACTAAGGTGTGTCTGATACAGGCCATGGTCTTCGCAATCACTTGTTATGCATCAGAGAGTTGGACAATGACCAAGGAGGATAGAAGGAGAATTGATGCCTTTGAGCTGTGGTGCTGGAGAAGAGTGTTGAGAATACCATGGACTGCTAGGAAAACAAACAGATTCGTCCTGGAAAGGGTTAAAGTGGGCTGCTCCTTGGAGGGAAAGATTCTGAGGCTCTGTCTACCATACTTTGGACATGTTGTGAGGAGGGACTGGTCCTTGGAGAAGGACATCATGCTTGGGAGGGTGGAGGGACAGCACGGGAGGGGAAGGCCCTCTATGAGGTGGATTGATTCAGTGACTGGGGTAATGAGGATGGGAGTGTCCGAGACAGTGCGATTGGCACAGGGCAGAGCAGAGTTTAGGGCTGTTGTACATAGGGTCGCTATGAGTCACAAGCAACTCGATGGCACGTAACAAGAACAACAACCATAGCTAACTGATATTTGACAAGGAATCAAAACCTACTAAATGAGGAGATGACAACCTATTCTATAAATGGTGCTGCCAAAACTGGACATCTACCTGCAGAAAACGGCAACAGTATCTAAATCTCACACTATACACAAAACTCAACTTAAGATGATTAGAGACCTAGGAGTAAAGCCCCAAACCACAGGATCATAAGAGACAAAATGGGACCAAATTTAAAAGTCCTATCATATGCCAGAAACAGGCTTTCAAATAAAGCTCAGGAAAGGACAAAAATAAACGAATGGGATCTTCTAACAATCACATCCCTCTCTGTGCAACAAAAACTTTTTCCAATAGAGTAAAAAGAAAACCTACAGACATGTAAAAAACATGAAGCAATGGCATTTCAGACAAAGATCTCATGCAAACGTTTACAGAAAACTATAGGGCCTCCAAAAGGGAAAGACTGATAACCCAATAACAAAATGAGCAAAGCACAGCACTGAAGGAAGGATATTTGGATGGTCAACAGATGTGTGAAGAAACGCTCAAAATCACTGACAATCATAGAAATGCAATCAAAACAAAAATGAGATACCACGTCACTCCAGTAGCAGTAGCAGTAAAGTTTAACAACATGACAAGCGACAAATGTTGGAGAGGTTTTGGAGAGATTGAAACTCTTATGTATTGCTGGTAGGATTGTAAAATGGTATAACTATTCTGGAAGACAGTTTGATGTTTCCTCAAAAAGATGAACATAGAAATCTCATATGACCCAGCTATTGCACTGCTAGAAATATACCATAAGGAAATTATAACTGAGACATGAATGGAGATATGCACACCTTTGTTCACATCAGCATCATTCAAAATAGCAAGAATATGAAAACAGTCCAAATTTCCATTGAGAAATTGTGGTGCATTCACACAGTAGAATACTAAGAAGCACTAAGGAATAATGATTTAGTAAAATATTACATCGGAGAGTCTAGGAAGCATTATATTGAGTGAAGTAATTCAATCTCATAAGGATGAGTACTGCATAAGACTATTATCATAAAAATAGGAGGATAACTATTAAAATGTGTAAAACTGTTAAAAGGGGAATGAGGATGAGAAAGGGGAAGGCGAATAGAAAATGGAGAAAGGTGGAAATCACTAGAATTGCAGAATTTAGTATGTGGAGTAGGGGGTGAAGGTTAAGGCACAGGAAAGATTCAATAGGAACTTGAAAAGTAAGGGTAATAATAGGCATAGATCCATGGTAATTATATATAAAGAAGCAAAGCACCAAAGGAATATCTATCTGTGTTTCATTAACTGTGCAAAGGCACTTGACTGTGTGGATCACAACAAATTGTGGCTTACCTTGAGAAGAATGGGAATCCCAGAACATTTGGTTGTGCTTATGCAAAACCTATAAAGGTTTGGACCTTTAAAACAGTCCTCAGAACAGAGCAGGGAAACATTTCATGGTTCAAAATCAGGAAAGGAGTGCATCAGGGATGTATCCTGTCTCTATACCTTTTCAATCTATGTGCAAAATAGATCATTCAGGGAGCAGGATCATTCAGGATTGGAGGAAAACTCAACAACAACCTATGTTATGCAGATGACACAACCTTCCTTGCTGAAACTGAAGAGGAACTGAAGCACTTGCTGCAGGTCAAAGACTGCAGTCTTCAATATGGATTGAAACTCAACACAAGAAGACAAAGTTTCTCATCACTATGGCTTGCTCAGCTCCACAATCATCACTCTTGGTACCAACAGTCAGGAAATCAAAGATGAATTGCATTAGGAAAATCTGCTGTCAGGGACATCTCCAAAGTGCTGAAGAGGAACAATGTCAGTCCACAGACTAAGGTGCACCTAATCCAGGCCATAGTTTTTGCAATTAGTTGCTGTATATCAGAGAGCTGGACAATGACTAAGGATGACAGAAGAACCGATGCCTTCTAGTTGTGGTGCTGGAGAAGAGTCTTGAACACACCAAGGACCACCAAGAGAACAGATAGGTCTGTCTTCAAAAACAAGTTTCTCCTTGGAGGATAGGATTTTGAAAATTATCTCACATACTTTAGGCATGCGGCTATGAGAGATCAGTCCTTGGAGGAGGGCATCATACTCAGAGGGGTGGAGGGACAGCACAGGAGTGGAAGACACCAGATGAGTTGGATTGATAAAGCAACAGGGCAATTGGGGTTGGTGTGCAGGAATTAGTGAGACTCGCTTAGGACAGGGCAGGATTCAGAGATGCAGTACATAGGGTTGCTATGAGTGGCAGGCAGCTGGAAGGCACATAACAACAACAACAAAACAATGTATAAGAGTGGTTGAAACACAACGTGAATGAAAAATTGTATAAAACACAATGTATATGAATGAAACACATTGTAAAATTATTGTATAAAAAATCAATACAATGTTAAGTAAATAAATGTCTGTGGAAAGAAAGCATCATTATTTTTGTTTGAGAGCAAGAATTCTAATTTTCTTATACTGAGAAACTAGAATTTATTTCTA
>NW_006400189.1:492684-493691 GCF_000299155.1 Elephantulus edwardii | reverse complement strand
GCTTCTTTTTATAATTGTCTTGCTTATGAAGTTCGTATACACTGTGTTTCACACTATACTTTATTCACATTGTGTTTCTACAGTAATTATAATGCTTTTTTTTTTAATAAAATGAATCACCACTAGGCTTTGCCTATCCTTACCCTGTCTTTTTGCCCAGATCCTTCCCATTTGCTTCCACTCTTTCCTCCATCCACCTAACTGTGCAACCCTGTGGTTTTGCACCTACCTATTTCCACCCCTCCACATTCTTTAAGTTCCCATACATGTTTCAATAGTTATCCTTCTTTTTTTAGTAATAATGTTCTTATGCAGTATTTGTCTTTATGAGACTGCATTAGTTCACTTAGCATAATGCTCTCCAGTGTCTCCCAAGTTACCTAGGTTTTTTAAAAATAATTATTCTTGAATGCTGCATAGTACTCCATCGTGAGACTGTACCACAGTTTCTCATTCCATTCTGTTGTGGTTGGACATTTGGGCTGATTCCATGTTTTTTGTGATGGTGAATAATGCTGCTATGAACATTGGTGTACAAATCTCTGTGTCTCAGCTCCAATTTCCTTGGAGTATATTCCTAGTAGTGGAATAGCTGCATCATATGGAGTTACTATGTTCAACTTTTTGAGAAAATGCCAAACTGTCTTCCAAAGTAATTGCAGTGTGATAGGAAGGTTCAAAGATAGTAATCTTTAAATATTTTAAGAAGGGAACAAATTTGCCTTTCACTGAAACACAGTATTGTTTTTGAACAGTCAGATTAATATATTTAATGCACATCATGTAAATTTTGAACATTTATAATTTCATTAGTTAGTTTGAATACTTTTAATCTCCTTTTTATAGGAAATATTTCACAGACCTGTTGATGAATTTCTATTTTAGTGCTACAGAATATATTAAATTAAATACATACAGGCCATGGTCTTCGCAATCACCTGTTATGCATCAGAGAGTTGGACAATGACCAAGGAGGATAGAAGGAGAATTGATGCCTTGGAGCTGTG
>NW_006400189.1:488281-492023 GCF_000299155.1 Elephantulus edwardii | reverse complement strand
TATGTGTTAGTATGTGTTTGTGTTTGTATTAGTTTATTTACAAAATTTGAAACACTGTTTTCTGGAACAGATTCCTCCAATTATGCTGAGTGAACTCAGTCCCACAAGAACAAATATTATACAAAACCATTATTGTAAGAATGAGTATAAGGATCCAAGGGGCGGGGAAGGTGGAAGCAGAGAGATGAGAATGTGTAGGGGGGCATTAATCATGGAGGGAAATTGGAAAATACTTCCTTTTATCTGGTAGGGGCATTCTTGGGAATGAAGGTGAATTAACATCAATGATTCTGAGATTTATATAAAACATGGCTATATTCTTGCAAGATGTTTTATGCTAAGAAGACAAAGTGAGTTCAACTATAGTAAACTTAAAAGTTGTCAAACACAAAACAACCATGAGATATCATCTCACCCCAGGAAGAATAGCAAAATTTAACAGAGCAGAAAACATCAAATGCTGACTAGGTTGCAGAGAAAATGGAACCCTTCTTCACTGTTGGTGGGAGTGTAAAATGGTACAAACACTATGGAAGGCTGTGTGGTGTTTTCTCAAAAAGTTGCAAATAGAAATACCATTTGACCCAGCAATTCCACTACTGGGAATATGCCCTAAAGAAACCATAACTGCTACCCAAGCAGATATACGCACACCCATGTTTATCAGGGCTTTGTTCACAATAGCAAAGAGTTGGAAACAACCCAAGTGCCCATCAACAAACGAATGGATAGAGAAGCTCTTGTATATTCACATAATGAAATACTATGCTGCATTGAAAAATAAGGAACTCATGAAATATACAAAATGGGTGACCCTGGAGGACATCATAATGTCACATAATGTTACTCAGCATACTGAGTGAAATATCTCAGTCACAAAGGACAGATATTGCATAGGGCCACTGTTGTAAAACAGGACTGACATAGGGGCTGAGCGAAGACTGATAAAGAAAGAGGGAATAAATAATGCATACTGCATTGAAACAGATGAGGGAGAGAACTTTTAAAAGGGATATTTGCTTGGGCATTATTGGCATGACAGGAGTCCAGAATGAAAGCTGCACAGTGGCTGTGGACTTGGGGGGAGCGACTATACAACAATGAAAGAATTTTTCTTTTACTTTTCAAAGAGAAGAGAGAAGTAGAGGGAGGGGCTGGGTAGAGAGAAAATGCACCAATGAATGAATGGAAATGGAAACCCTAAGTCTCTGTAAACTTTAATTAAAATTAATTTTAAAAAAAGTTGTCCCTGAGTTTGGAAATACAAATGATTTATTCATTTCTTATTTTGAAAAAAAATTATTTTCTTTCTTATATGTATTCAATTATATTAAGTACTTTCACCTTTTCTTTTATTTGCTTGTTCTCCTACAAATCTCACACCTCAAGCACACATTTAAAAAGTAGTCAATTATATCTATTGTGAAGGGCCAACTAATGAAAGAAAGCCAGAAGTTCTACGCTGAATCTGGAATTTGGTGCAGACTGGAAGGATGAGTACGCACTGTGAAAGGAACAGCTAAGATGATGTAAAAATTTCAGTGACTAGAACATGCACAGACACTAAGGAAGATTCTAGAAAGTTCAACAGTATCCTGAAGAATGTACACCTCATCTTGTAAGTTAGCAATGCTTTATGATGTTAGAAAAAAAGTATAACCAGAACGCTCCTTAGTATCAACTGCACGGAGACTTCACTCCCTTTCTTTAGGAACAGAATGAAAGACTGATCTCTACGAAAGGACACTGTGTTTGATAAAGAAGGTCGGTGAAAATGCAGGAAATAATAGCCACAAAAATGGACTCAAAGCTGATGAGGACCAGGCAACATTTTGTTCTGTTATATGACTCTGATTGACTAACTAGAAAGTGACTAGTGACAGGGGCAACAAGATGCTGTACATTTTTTTAAATTTTTTTTAAGGAAGCTCTGGTGACCTAGTGGCAAGAAATTGTGCTGCAATCCTGAAGGCACACTGTTCGAGGCCACCAGCTGCTCCTCAGGAGAAAGATGGGCAATCTCCTCCCATGCAATTAGTTGCCTCTGAAAACCCACTGGAGGGTCAGCTCTTGGTCAAATCCGATTCTACAGTACACAACAACAACATTTATATTTTATTGTTAATTTAACAGTTTACAGAAAGATTGGGTTTTCATTCACTCATTATAGTGCATTTCCCTCCTTTCTCCTCCCTCAGTCCACTTTGCAAGCACTTTTTGTTCCAGATTGTTGTCATAAATATGATGTCTAACCATATATTCTTTTCAGGCAGTTCTTCCCCTACCTATTAAAAAAAAACACAAAATAAAACAATGAACTCATGAAAACCTGGGCAGCGTGGGCAAGCTTGTAAGACATTATGCTGAGTGAATGTCTGTCATAAAAGGGACAAATACTGCATAATACCACTGTTATAAAATAAGATTGACATGGTGAGTTGGGAGTGTAATAAAAGAACAGACAGATAAGGGAAAATATTTTATAGAACATTTATTATGGTCTTATGTAACTATTGTCTCATTAAGCCCCAGAATAAACTTTAAATATATTACTAATATAGTCACATTTTATAGTTGATGAAACTGGAGCTCATAAAGTTTAAGTTGCCGGAGTCAAATACCAGCTTGGAAGGAGAGAAGTCTACCATTGATCCAATGCTCCCTCGTATAGTTGTTGTTCTGTGTCATTAACTCAATTCCAACTCAGTGTCAACCTTAAAGATGGAGCAGAACTTCTCCACAGGGTTTTGTGGGTTGCAGTATTTATGGGAGGATGCTGCCAAGCAGGTGGTGGAACTGAATAGATTGTATGAGATATAAACGTCTAGAGGAGCTTCACTGGCTTTGGCAAGCAGCATATCTAGTTGGTTATAACATTTTCCAGGGAAGGATCAGGCAATATGTATGATCAGGCAATATGTACGGAGAGAGAGAGAGAGAGACAGATAAAAGTGGGCAGGATTAAAAAAAAACCCAAAACTGTAGCTGTTGCTACTACTTTTTTCTTACCCAAAATGCACTCTCTTTATTAGGTTTTTCAGCTTGCAAATGGAACTGAAGATTGTCCATCTTTCTCCAACAGAAACACTGCTGGAATTAAACCACCAGAAAGACCTCTTTGGATTTGCTGTGCAACATATCAATAGAACTAGTTAGGGTTGTTGTTGTTAGGTGCCATCTAAATGAGTACAGCTTACAGCTATCCTGTGAAACATATATGAACCCTGTCCTATCCTGTGCCATCCTAATCAACTCTAACATTCTGAAGCCTATTGCTGTGGTCACTGTGTCATTCCACCTGGTTAAGGGTCTTTCTCTCCTCCTCTGTTCCTCTGCCTTTCCAAGCATGACATCCTAATCCAAGAAATAGCCCCTCCTAGGAACATGTGCAAAGTCTCCAAAGAGCACTCTGGCTGCACTTTCTCTAATATGGTTGGATTTTTGTTTGGTGGTGTTTTTTTTGTTTTGTTTTGTGGTTTGTTTTTTTTTTTCCTGTTTTGGCATTCCGTGGACTCTTTAGTACTATTCTCCAACACCACAACTCAAAGGAATCAACTCTGGTTCTGTCATCCTTATTTATTGTCCAGCTCAGATGCATGTTGTTCTTGTTGTTATGTGCCGTTGAGTCGCCTGCGACTCATAGCGACCCTATGTACGACAGCCCTAAACTCCGCTCTGTCCTGTGCCAATCGCACTGTCTCTGACACTCCCATCCCAATTATCCCAGTCACTGAATCAATCC
>NW_006400189.1:434922-486036 GCF_000299155.1 Elephantulus edwardii | reverse complement strand
CACACACACACACACACACACACACACACACACACCCTGAACGTGCTGGTAAGAGGTGCTTATGTGTATTTTAAAAACCTCTTTACCTCTTTATCTGAGGAAAGGGTCCGAGTATCAGCAGGGTTTGGTCCTGTGATTTGACTTGAATAGAGAACAAAAGCTGGATACCAAATTTTAAATATTTGATGATGTTTACATTTTGTTATTCAAGATAATCAATAATAAAACAAAAGCCCTGTACCTAAAGCATAGCAACCACTCAGTGCTATATGGAGTTAGCATGGGCTTTGACCCTAGGGGGTAATATGCGTATCCTGGGATCAGTGGAAGAAAGAAATCAGGACAAAGATACAAACACACACACACATACACAAACAAACAAACCACAATAATTACTTCCCTCCACTTTTTTTCAGAATGATTGCAAGACAGCTCGATAAGATTTATCCTGGCTGTTCCATACACTGGCTAATGTTATAATAGTTGCATTTAATTTCAAAGCAGAAATTAATACTACCCTTCTTCCTCACCATCCACTCACTGCCTACTAGTCAGGTAAGAGAGATGCAGAGGGAATGGTTGTGCAATCACCTTCAGGGTTGTTATTTTTTCTTTCCTTAGTGAAGCAGCCCTTTGTTTGCCCCCTGGCCCACGTCACCAGCAGTGACGAACACAGTCACTGTAATGCAATCTGGGATCCCAATCGGATGGGTTAATATTTGCTGGCACATTTCATAAAGTAAAAAGGAAAACACCACCTCAATCTGCCTAACTGATTGTCAGAGCAGGTTCGTTTTGTATGGATCTCTCAGTTCCATCATGAGTAATGGCTACAATTAACCTGGGCCAGGGTGACTTAATTTCAAAGAAAGGTTTCCTGAGCTTTACCTGCCTCAAGAGAATTGAATTCCAGGAAATTCTTCCTTTAATTAGCAGAACAGGGATAAACAGTATGACCTTTCTCTGAGCTTAGAGCTTCCTTGTCTTTCCACTACACTGTAAATTTCTCAAACTAACAACAACTTGACTGTACTAGCCAGTGTTTCATAAACACTTATTGAGTATCTATCGTGTGCTTTTATTTCCATGTAACGTTTACTTTGCTTCTTAATCATTCTTATTTATTCAATCTTAAGCTGTCTAGAAACTAATCTTTCAGTCCATTTTTGGAATGTTTATTTTAAGAAGATTAGTATAGATTTTGTTAATGTTTTCCTGGAGTTTTTACGTGTTACAAACTGTTAAGAGCTGTGCTAATAGCCTAAAGGTTGATAGATCAACCCCACTTGAGCTACTTCTAGGTAAGTCTTTCAATTTTTTAAAAAAATTTTTTTACAATATTATTGTTTGATACTAACTCTCATGCTACAAGCAGCACAGGAGTCAGTTTCAGTTACTTTCTCTCCTTTTATGACCCAGTTTCAGTTACTTTCCCTCCTTTTATGACCCAGTTTCAGTTACTTTCCCTCCTTTTATGACCACCTAGACCAGTGTTAAGATCTGATGGGAAGAGGACCTGGAGGTTAAGTCTTATAATTTACTTCCAAAAAAATTACAACCATGAGTATCTACCTAGTATTTCTACTTTGCACACCAAGTTTTGCCATGTGTTAGAATCAGTTTAACAGTAACTAACCTGAACAACAATACCCTTGTTATTCATATATTGCGTCCTTTCTACAGACTCCTTCCATTAACTACAGTTACACTGGTCACATTTATTATTTGGAATTTGCGTTTCCCTAGTGCTTCTTTTCTGTGCCTAGTTACATAGCTCATATGGAATTGCACTGCTAACTTGAAGGCTGTACTTCTTTAGTGGGACAGCTTCTCTGGCGAATGTTAGGTAGTTGCCTCTCATGTGATTTACAGTATCAAAAACCAAATGGAGGGTCAGTTACGAGTCAGTCCAGACACTAAGATGGTGAGTTGGATTATAATCTCTCTCTCTCTCTTACACACACATACACACACACACACACACACACACACGCACATACGCATGTGTGTGTTTTGGAGAGTTTGGAATCAGTGTTCTTTTTGGAGGCAGAGATGCTGAAACATCTCACATACTTTGGATATGTCAGGAGACAACAGTCCTTGAGAAAAGACATCATGTTTGGAAAATAAGTCAAAGAAAGGGAGGAAGACCATAAAGGAGACAGACCGACACAGTGACTGCAGCAATAGGTTTGAGCACAGCAGCGGTTGTGAGGAAGGTGCTGGATAGAGAAAAGTTTTAATTTGCTGTTCACAGTATCATTTAGAGTCATAATCAAAATAATGTGATCTAATAATAATTATACACACACACACACACACACACACACACACACACACACACATATGGAGGCTAGCTGAAAAAGACATCAGCAGCAGCCAGTTTCTTTTGAAATTATTTAAGGATCAGCTTTAGTTTGCTTGGCTCCATAGTCAACAGTCTTGGCACCAGCAGCCAGGAAATTAAAAGGCACATTGCAATGGGAAAGTCTGCTGGTAGGGACCTCTCCAAAGTGCTGAAGAGCAATGGTGTCTCTTTGGAGACTAAGGTGCATCTGATACAGGCCATGGTCTTCGCAATCACCTGTTATGCATCAGAGAGTTGGACAATGACCAGGGAGGATAGAAGGAGAATTGATGCCTTTGAGCTGTGGTGCTGGAGAAGAGTATTGAGAATACCATGGACTGCTAGGAAAACAAACAGATTTGTCCTGGAAAGGGTTCAACCGGGTGGCTCCTTGGAGGCAAGGATTCTGAGGCTCCGTCTAACATACTTTGGACATGTTGTGAGGAGAGACCGGGCCTTAGAGAGGGACATCATGATTGGGAGGGTGGAGGGACAGCGCAGGAGAGGAAGGCCCTCTATGAGGTGGATTGATTCAGTGACTGGGATGATTGGGATGGGAGTGTCAAAGACAGTGCGATTGGCACAGGACAGAGCGGAGTTTAGGGCTGTCGTACATAGGGTCGCTATGAGTCACAGGCGACTCGACGGCACATAACAACAAACAACAACAACCTCTATGGAAATCATTCTCCATATCCACCTGGACTATATGAAGGGGGAAAATGAAGAAATATAAATTTATTATAAGATAATGTGAATACTTTGCAACTGCATAGCAATGCAAGCAAATAAAGCAGAACAGTAACAGGTAATTATTGTGTAGTATATCAGCATAGTGCAGTGTTTGTTAATCTCTTTCCCCAGGTAGCCCATGACTAGAGTGCAGGCAAGTGAGGCCACTTCCCTGCTGTCAGTTGTGGCATGGGCATGTGGGTTGACTGGGGCTCTGCCTGCTGAGAATCCAGCAAGAGGAAATGGGTTCCTGCAGCTCCAGCTGTAACTCAAAATTAATCTTCCAATGGGGGCGAGGAAGGAAGGCAGGATGTGTTCTATTAAAGAACTCATAAGACTGTGTGTTAAATATGCTTTTTCTGGACGACTTTAGTCTTTGCTATTCTTTAGAACAGATTTAGAAGCCCTTCTGACACAGTGGTTAAACATTAGGCTGCTAACACAAAGGAGGGGTTTGAATCCACCAGCAGCTCCAATGGAGAAAGATGCAGCAGACTACCTCAGTAAAAATGAAAACCCCATTACACTGAGTGGATTCCAAATTACTGTGACAAATAGCACAGAATCAAGCTGCTTCCTTCAAAGCTATGTGGGGGATACTGTGTCCTATAGAACCTCTAAAGTTCAGACTCAATTTGATAGCAATACTTTTTTATAACAATTTGAAAAAATGTGAAAATGGTAAAACACTTAGGAGTATAAACGTTTAAATTCCAGAATTCTAGGCCACCAGTGCTCCTCACAACATAAATAAATTAACTAATTCATTAACTATTTAATTGCTGTTGAATAGGAATCAACTCATAGCTGATCCTTCAGTGGATTTTCAGAGACTATAAACTGCATGGTTTATGCTGCTTGTGAATGCTGGCCAATGAATAAAGATGGCAGAGGAGTCGATGTCTTTGAATTGTGGTGCAGAAGAGAAATGAATAACCCATGAACTGCCACAAGAATGAACAAGTCTGTTATGTAGAAAGGGCAACCCAGTTGCATTTTAGAAGCAAAGATTGTGAAACTTTATGTTAGGAGGGGGCAGTCCATATCGGGAAAACTGGAAAACCAGGGAAAGACAGGAAGATCCTCAACAAGATGGACTGACCCAGAGGTTGCCACAGTGGGTTCTAGCATATTGGAGATCAAAAGGATGGTGCAAGATAGGGCAAGATTTCAGTCTGTTGTTCATAGGGACACTACAAATTGTAGTTGACTTGATGGTACATAACAATGATACCAACAACAGATGACATGGGCTAAGAGTGTCCATCATTCTCCCATGGAGATTGCAGGTGGAGCAACTTCCTACATACTAGGCCACTTTTATAAGATAAACACTGATAATATAAGTGGTGGAACAGTGGCAAGAAGATGTACTGCAATCCTGAAGACATGCAGTTCAAATCCACCAACTGCTCTGTGGAAGAAGGATGGACAATCTCCTCCCCTGCAATTAACAGCCTCTGAAAACCCACTGGAGTGTCACCTTTGGGTTGGTTCCAACTCAATGGTATACAACAACAACAACAACAAATATAAGTGGTGAAATTCCCTAAATTTTAAAATGTGAGAGACTTAATTGTCTTGTAGCAGAACTCTCCAATATTATAGTTTAGAAACTGTGATTAATAATAAGACCTGTTGAATGGGCTTTGCATTTATGGCACTCCATGCACGTCAGAGTAGAAATCTGCTCCATAGAGTTCTCAGTGGCTGCCTTTTTGGAAGTAGACTGCCGTCTCTTTCTTCCGAGACCCCTCTGAGTGTGTTGAACCATCAGTCTGTAAATTACCACTTTTCAGAGATTTCAAGATTAATAATTGCAATTAACTCATGGTTGCTGTGATGCTAAACTGTGTGACACTGGTGTGCCAAATGTGATAATGGTTACCCATGGTGGACAGTGTTTGATGGCGCTTCCCAATTAAAACAAGCTTGGAAGCAGGAGTGACATCCACTTCCAAAATAGCTTGCCTCCAGAAACTATGAACTTAGAGAAACGATGAAAGTTACACAAGTGTTCAGGTCTTTCATTCATAGGGTCACTATGAGTTGTCTACAACTCGACGGCACTTAAGAACAACAACAATCTTCTTCGTGGTGTTTTTCTAATCACAATGTGTTTTGTCTATACCTTCTTATTTAAACTAAACAAACAAAACCAACCCAAAAGAATTAAAAAAAAAAAAACACAAACAAAAAAAACACCCTACAAAACCAAAACCATTGCCATGAGACAGTAAATCTTTATAGCAGGAGACAGTCTATTGTTCTTTTTTGGAGCAACAAGTGGATTCATATTGTTGATCTTCCTGTTAGCAGCACTATATATTATACACTCTGCCACTTTTAGGCTTCTTTTGAGCTCCTATTAGTTTCATACATACCTTGTTATATAAGTACGATTTATGCATGATGTCTTTTTTCAGTTTGTAATCGTATTTGAATGAAAGTTTACAAAACTACGGGTTTTCCATTCCATCATTCACTCACATTTTTTCTATTAACATTAATTAAAACACAATAGCTGACTATCCTTTCAGTGTGTCTCAATGCCTTTCCCTTTATCCATACTAAGCAATTATCTATTATTATTAATTTTTATTCCCTTCATCCTCACTTTCCATCGTTGGTAACCATCAAAGAATAATTTATGTCTGTGTATAAATATCTCTTTAGTTTTTACTTCTAGTGGCTTTTTTCAATATTTTTTCTACTTATGACTGACATTTTTTACTTAGCATAGTGTCCTCTAGATTTATTCTATTTCTTGGGTTGAGCAAATTGGTATTGATTGAGAAAAATTAACTCTTAGAGGACACAAGTGATATGAATTTCCAAATCTGATTTCCTTTTCCACTGTATTACAATCCTACTAAAGAAAGGAATATTTTCTCAACCTCATTTCCAGCAGCAGTCAATGGAATTATTGTACTTCAGATTAACTAGAAACAAATTCTCTCATATTTTGTTGTTGTTTAAAACAGTAGGATTAATAACCCCCACCAGTCCATTGCCACTAGGTTGACTCCCACACATGAAAGCTCTAAGTGTGAAGAGCAAAATTAACTGTTTCAAAGAGTTTTCAAGGTTGTGACCTTTCATTTTTACAAGTAGATTTCCAGGCCTATCTTCTGAGTATTCTCCTGATAGGCCAAGTCATCAACCTTTTGGCTAATAATTGAGTACTAAACTGTTTATGTTACTCTAGACCTTCTTCCTATATTTTAATTCTCAAACATTCTATTAAAACATACCATCAGCATCTCTTGTTAACCTCTTTAATTTCTTAAATGAGAACTTTTATGTATTTGCCACAAGCATAATGGCGTATTCCAAATCCCCGTTCTTTCCCTAAACTTCTGTAAATGGGAAATTGTTATGAAATTATTAGGTCTACATTTTCAATTTCAATACAATAAAACATTACTAATTTCAGAATAAAAGTGCTAGCTACTAAGATTAATTGGTGGAAAATAATAGCAAGTGAAACAGAAATGGGATTTATTAGAATCGTATTAACAGACACATATAGCACTGACTTAGATTAGGTAATACTGTAAGCATCAGGCTGACTAAAGCTTAGAATAGCCTATATTGTAGGTACTGCTTAGTAGGCCACTTTACAGATGAGGAAACCAACACAGAGAAAATGAAATAACCTGCTTCAGATCATGCAGTTAGGATCTGACCAAATACTCATTTGAAGCCAAATCATTTGGCCCTAAAGTCTTAAGCACTTCATGTCTAAGGATATGGGG
This sequence comes from Elephantulus edwardii, assembly GCF_000299155.1. Classification (NCBI taxonomy): domain Eukaryota; kingdom Metazoa; phylum Chordata; class Mammalia; order Macroscelidea; family Macroscelididae; genus Elephantulus; species Elephantulus edwardii. The sequence continues at coordinate 479,199 of NW_006400189.1, read as the reverse complement.
CAGCTCACAAAATTGAGGGGCAGGCCAAAGTAGGTTCCTAAAAGGCTCAAAACCAAGGAATAGTAGAAACTGTAGCCACTGGGATAAATTAGCTCTAATCACTCCCATGCCTGTCTACCAAGCCTCTGTATATCTGTTTGAAGATTTCAAGATTCAGAGTCTTAAGAGTGAACAACTCATAGCCTCAGTGGATTTCAAATGCAGTAAATGGCCTGAGAAGAAATCACTTATCTTTCCCTCGCAGAGCCTCTCTCTGGTAGATTTGAACTTCCAGAAAGAGCAGCCTTTGGGATAAAAGTGCAATCGTCTGGATTTACCACTAGAGTTCCCTTAATCCCACATAACTATTTGATTTTCCCAGTAGTTGATTTTCTTGAAAAGATAGCCTGTAATTTCTGTGTTCCTTTCTTCCTGCACCCAAAACTCCAAAACATATGAGTTGCTTTCAATTGCTAGTCAATTCTGACTCATTGAATCAATTCTGATGCACGGACTCAGTTTCAAATGCTAGTCAATTATGATTCCTAAGGATTTCATTAAATTACAGTGTTTCTACTTCACAGAATTTTCTTGGTTGTAATTCTAATGGAACCAAATTGTCAGCCCCACCCCCACTTGCCCCATCACAAGGTAGGTTTGAACAACCAACCTTTATGGTAGCAGATAGGTACCACCCAAAGACCTTTTTGCACAGTCGTTCTCACATCTACCATACTCTTCTTTCTTAGTTACTCCATTAAAATTGCCTTTGTAAGGTTTCCAGTGACTGGAACTTGCCAAAACAAATGAATACTTTTCTTTCCTTATCTTTGTTGACATCCTTGCAATCTTTGACATTTTGACCATTTTGTCCTTGAAACTCACATGATATGTGATATGCTCTAACTTTGTTTTTCCCTTTCCTACAAGAAATCTCCCCCTTTTTCTAGGGCTAAGGAGTTGCACTGCCCACACAAAGGCCCAATGGTTCTTATCAACCACGATGAGCCATCTCCTTCTTTGTGATTTACTAGAGCCTCTGAAAATCCACTGGAGGATCAGTTAGGAGACAGTTCAAAGTTGGTGGCAAGTAAGAACAACAAATAACCAGTATTTATTGTCCTTCTGTTCTTCTCACTCTATAGACATTCCTTGGAAGACACAATTATGTATATGTTCATCAATCTCAAGTCACTTCAGAAATCCTGAAATACCTATCTTGAAATACACTGTTGTAAGTGACAGGCTATTAGCCGCATGCATACAAAGAAGACCCCTTAATATGATTGTTATTCAAATAAATGCTCCTACATCTAGAGCCAGAGAGAAAGAAATAGAAGATTCTTACCAAATCATGCAGTCTAAAATTAATCAAACATGCACTCAAAATGTGTTAATGATAATTGGTGACTAGAATGCCAAAGTTGGAAGTAGTTGGAAAACACAGGCTTGGTGACAGAAATGAGTCTGGAAAGAAAATGAAAATATTTTGTATTTTCAGTAATTTATTCATTGCAAATATCTTTTTAAGAGACCCAAATGGTGACTTTACACATGGACCTCACCTGATGGGATGTCTAGGAATCAGATTATCTACATCTGTGGAAGAAATCGTTGGGTAAACAGTCAAAACTAGGATGGGGAGACTGTTTGTCAGACCATCAATTACTCATGTGCAAGTTCTAAGTGAGGCCAAAAGAAATTTTTTTAAAAAGTCCATGAAAACCAAAATATGATCTTGAATCTATTCCATCTGAATTTCAAAATCATCTTAAGAATAGATTTGAAGCACTGAACATCAATAATCAATGACCAGAGAAGTTGTGGGATGATATTCTTTATATTGTCCATGAAGTAAGCAAAATGTCATTACACAGACAGAGGAGAAATAAAAACTTGAAGTGGATCTTGGAAGAGACCCTAAAAGTTGTACTAGAGGATCAAGAGGCCAAAACAAAGGGAAAATGTAGCAAAGTAAAAGAGCTGGACAGAAGATTTCAAGGGGCAGCTTGAGAAGGCAAAGCAAAGTACTATAATGGAATGTGCAGAGAGCTGGAATTAGAGAATTAAAAGGGAAGAACTTGCTCTGCATTTAACAAGCTGAGAGAACTGAAACACAAATTTAAGCCTTGAGTCACAATACTGAAAAATGCTACGGGCAATATATTGAATAACCCAGAAAGCATAAAAAAAAATGATGGAGGGAATATACAGAATCACTGTAACAAAAAGGATTGACTGATATTAACACATTTCACATGACCAGGAGTCAATGGTAATAAAGAAGGAAGTGGAAGCTACATTAAAGGTATTGGCAAAAAAAATAAGGCCCTAGGAATCACTAGAATACCAATTGACTTGTTTCAATTAACGGATGCAGAATGTGTTTATCAGTCTATGCCAAGAATTTGGAGGACAGCTGTCTGGCCAACAGATTGGAAGAGGTCCATATTTGTTCCCATTCACAAGAAAGGTGATCCAACAGATTATGGAAATGATCGAACAATGTCACTAATATCACATGCAAGCAAAATACTGATGTAGACAATTAAAAAATGATTAGAACAAAAAAAAATAAATGACTAGAATAGTACATAGACAGGAAACTTCCAGAAGTTCAAGGAGGATTTAGAAGAGGCCGGGGCACCAAGGGTATCAATGATGATGTCAGACAGATCCTGTCTGACAGTAAAGAATATCAGGAGAATGTCTGTGCTTTATTGACTACACAAAGGCATTTGACTGTGTGAATCATAACAGGTTATGGCTAACATTGAGAAGAATGGTAATTCCAGAGCACTTAATTGTTCTCATGCAAAACCTACCATAGATGAGGAGGCTGATTTGCAATCAGAGTAAGGAAACACTACATGGTTTAAAATTAAGAAGGGAGTACATCAGGGTTGTATTATCTCTCCATACAAATCCAATTTGTATTTTGAGCAAATTATTTGAGAAGCTAGACTCTGAAGAGAAATCTGACATCAGGATAAGAAGGAAACTCATCAATAACCTATGTTATGCAGATGACACAGCCTTGCTGAAAGTGAACAGGACTTGAAGACCTTGTTGCAGAAGATGAAAGAATATAGCTTTTAATATGGATTACATCTCAATGCCAAGAAAACAAAGATTCTTACCTCTGGACCAATTAGCAACATCATGACAAATGAAGAAAAGATTGAAACTGTCAATAATTTCCATCTTACTTGGACCCACAATTAACACCCTTGGTACCAGTAGTCAGGAATCTGGAGAGTTATAGGTCTGGGAAAGTCTGCAGCCAGGGATCTTTCCAAATTATTAAAGAGCAATGATAATAATTTGAGGACTGCAATGCATGTGATTCAGGCCTTGGTCTTTATGATCACTTGCTATGCATCTGAAATCTGGACAGTGAAAAAGGAAGAATCGAAGCCTTTAAGCTATGGTGTTGGAGAAGAGAACTGAACATCCCATGGACTACCAGCAGAATAAACAAATATATCTTGAAGAGCATGCAGCTACAGTGCTCTTAGGAGGCAAGAATGATGAGGCTTCACTTCACATTGGACATGTTGCTAGGAGAGGCTATTCCTTGGAGAAGAACATTATTCTTGGAAAGGTGGAGGGTCAGTGAAGGACCATTAACCATGTTGATTGACATGGTGACTGTCACAATGGGCTCTAATGTGTCAGGAAGAGTAAGATTAGCAAAAGATAGGACAGGGTTTAGATCTGTTGTTCATAGGGTCACTAAGGGTCAAACTCAACTTCAAAGGCACCTAACAGCAAAAACAATGTCAAGTATGTCTCCAGCAAGAGTTCCCCATTGATCTCCAAAATAAAGCTCTTCACTTACAAGTCTTAGTCATACTTCAAATTAAATATGTTCTACTACAACTTCTCAATCCATTCATTTGTGTTTAGACATTTGGGCTGTTGCCATGTTCTTGTGATGATAAATAATGCTTCTATGAACATTGGTGTGCAAGTGGAATACAACACAGCACAAAGGAGCAATGATTTTGTAAATTACTACCTAACTTGGGAAGGATTGAAGAGCATTATGCTTAGTACTGTATAAAACCATTATTGTAGAATGAGTATAAGGATTCAAGGTGGGGTGTTGAGGGGGGGTTTGAAAAAGAGAGGTGTGAATGGTGGGGTAGGGTATTAATCATAGGGTTGCACAATTCAGTGGGTGGGTGGGGTGAAGGAAATGAGAAAGATCTTTTGTGGAAAAACAATGTATTAAAACTTTGTAAATAAATCAGAATAAAATAATAAATAAATACGTTCTACCATCTCACATACTTTGGGCATATGGGCAGGAGGGACTGGTCCTTGGAGAAGAATATCATGTTTGGAAGGTTGAAGGTACAGCATAGGAGATGATGACCCTGGATGAGATGGATTGATACAGTAACTAGGGCAATGGAAGTAGGTGTTGGAGTCAGTGAAACTGTCTCAGGACAGGGCAGGCTTCAGAGCTTTTATGTGTAGAACCACTGTAAGTCACTGGCGAGTGACTCAACAGCACATAACAACAACTACTACTACAGTTGAGTCTAAGGTTCTCAGTGATTGAATGCAAGATTTACCTCCTTGCTCAAGCCGGAAAGCACTTCAAAGCCACTTTTGAACTCTCTTTCCCTTCCTCACGTCTTATAGCTCCTGCCTTTTGGATATTTCCTGTGTCTATTCACCTCTTCTCTAGTCTCCCTTCTGCACTTTCAATGTAAGTTCTTGGCATTTCTTGCCAAAATTATTTCAAGAGCTTCCTAAATAATCTCTCTGCTTCCAATCTGTCCTTTTTCCAACCAGTTCTTCATGGAGTACAGAGATTCCTTTTAAAAATGCAGATATGATCATGTTATTTCCATAATTCAAATCCTTCAGTGGCTCCCCACACATTTCATGAAGAAGCTCTAATTCCTGAATTTGGCATCCAAGACTCTTTGCAATGAGTTCTTAATACCTCCTAAGCATTATACCTCTTATTCGGGCTCCAAAAGCATTTCTATCAAACCACTGAGAAGGATCTGAGTTTACTCAGACTTGTTATGTCTTCTCTACCTTCAATCTGTTGGACTTTGAGCCTGAGTTTGCCGGTTTGAATCTATTAGCCACCCTGAGAGAAAGACAATGCAGTCTGCGCTCATTAAGACTTTCAGCCTTAGGAACCTGATGAAGACTCACAATGCAGTGGAACAGACTCGATGGCAGTGGATTTGAACCCCAATTTGGGCCAGCATAACCTCCTTCTTGTAGTTTTCCTACTCTCCATTCACTTATAGACCCTGGCTTAAATGCTGCTTCTTCTCCATCTAATCATGTGTCTATTGAAATACATTGCTATTTATCTCTATTACTCTTTTATTTTTCTTTCTCACACATTAGATAGTAAAGGAGCCCTGGTGGCCCAGTTTGCAGAGTTGTGTTCTTCTTTGGCAGCTCCAATCCTCCAGTGTCTCTGACGGAGAAAGACGAGTCATTCCCTCCCATGTAAGTTACAGTCTTGGAAACCCAGAGGAGGATTAAGTAGAGGTTGATTTTGACTCAGTGGTAGTAAGCATTAGATTGTATGGTCCAGGAGGGTAGAGAGGCTGCCTACTTGGTAACTCTCGTTTTCTGTACTGAATTAACAAGAAAATAAAGGAGCTCAGTTAAAATTCAGCAAATGGAAAATAAATATTAATAAGCCTCCAAAGAAGTGTGAGGCTTTTATTTCCATTTATTTCTTTCAAATAAATAAGTCAATGGGAAAAAAAAATCTCACATTAGGCTAACAATGTATAATACATTACCAACAAAATTACTCTAACATAAAGGAATAGCTCTTTCTATTACTGAAGTCAATTTTTCACTAGCAATAATGAGAATGTGGTTCATGTTATTCTAGATCATGAATTATTGGCTTTGAAAGGAGAGGGTTTTACTCCTTTGATTAGTGTCTGTAATATAAAGAAACATCACCTGAATACCTGAATGATAAGCACATTTCAAATGATACTAATTTAATTACATTACCTTATTAACATTATAGCATATTATAATAATATACTATTTCAAATAACATATATAGAGGAGCTAGGATTGCAAAATGCCTTGCTAACCGGCTTAAATAGTATGCATCTTTCTTTGGAATAAGCCCACAAGTTTCTACAATCTCATTAAGAAAAGATTAACCAAAACTGAGTAGAATGATAGCTTGAGAAATCACTTATCAGAAGCCCAGACATTCTATTCTCTGAAAATTACCTCTTCAGAGCCAGAGGTGGCTTAGCAGGCTGCCCCACTATGCTTTCAGGGGAGTTACGGATTACTATCTCAGAATTTAAAGACTTACAAGTCTGTGTGGATTCTAATAAAGATCTCACAAACTGAACTTGTTTACTATCTGATTGTTTTCCATAAATGCAAGTATAAAATGATCCTTAGGTGATAGTGGAAGACATTGTTTTCTAAAGATGATAAGAACATTATCCATATAGGGCATGAAGGTGGTCATCCGTTACTAAGATAAGCAGTCAGACAAGGGCAATAGTGCTTGTGAAAAGTTCCTACTTAATTGGGCCTATGCAAGGAGATAAAGCACAGAGGGCCTTCACAGTAATTCTTTTTCTTATTCATTCAAATCTTATGCAACTAAGCAAAGGACCTACAATACTGAACAATACGTGCATTATTTGTGTTTATTGTTAGTGTTAAACACTCAATATGTGCAGACCTGCAGTAGGTACTAAGAGCTACAAAGACAGTCAGGAAGAGTCTCATATTTGATAGAAGTTGTTGTTGTTGTTGTTGTTGTTGGGTGCTTTTTGGTCGACTAGTATTTACAGTGAGAGAAAGGTCATTTGATAATAGGGATTTAAACAAGAGGCAAATAAATAATCCAAGTTGTGTGATGAGGAAAACCTTTATCGGAAGGCCGTGGGGAGAGGCTGCTATGCTGGGAAGGAAAGAACAAACAGTAAAAACAGTGTAAGAAAATATAAAGAACATAATTACATATAACATAGTTTTGGATGATAGCACTAAATTTAATAAGAGGGGAGAAGAAGGCACCAGACTTCAAAGATGAAAATAGTGTTATTATGCATGTATCTTAGCATGCATTTTTCAGTTGGTTGCTATGTCCGAGACACTGTGCTGTACTGAGTGTGAACAACCCAATCTTCACTTTCAGGAAGTATTTATCTGGTACAATACACAGAAACAAAGAGGGATAATTGAAATATAACTCAGTGAGCTCCTTGACAGAGTAAGACAAAGGCTGTTTTCATGAGTACACAGAACCACATCTCAGAGATAGGTCAGCCAGGATGTAAGAGTGTAAGTAAGAGTAAAACCGTATGAAACATTTAGCAGTAGTTTCCGGTGGGGAGGAGAGGGTGTTTCAGGTGCACGTGAACAAAGCGTGAACAGATGTACAAGCAGATGTGAAAGGGCAGTTGGGAGGAGTGACTGGGGATGGGGTGGGGCTGGAACAACAAGTAGTTGGACAAAATGCAAGGCAGCCATCTGTCAATAGATGAACTAAAGGGATAGCAGGTGAGAAGGTGCCTTAATCTCAGGTTATACCTTAACCACACTGTAGTCATAGTGAGCTTGAGGTATAGCTCATCAAGTTCATATCAAATATTTTTTAACATGTGTACCTTTTTCAGCATCAAAGAACTAATTTTTAGCATCAAATTGCTTTTAGCATGTATAATACTACATCAATTTATTTGGGGGGAGGGATTGTATAACAATGAAATAAATACTTTTTCTTTTACTTTTCAAAGAGAAGATTGAACTGGGGGGAGGCGTGGACAGGGAGAAAAGTACAACAATGAATGAATGGAAATCCAAAGTCTCTGTAAACTTTCATTAAAATGAATAATAATAATAATAAAATAACACATCAATTTAACATCAAATATTTTCTAATTGAGAATATAAGGGTGTAGATTGGGAAGGTTGAGGCCAAAAGACCTTCTTCCAGAGGGCTACTATAGAAGGCAGTGGTAGCACGGACAGAGAAACACACTTGAATTCTAGAAATATCGAAGAAGTCACATCAGCTGTGCCTGATGACTGATTGAATGTGAAGGACAAGGGAATGATAAAATGGAATGTCTTTTAGGGTGAGAAAGTTACCAGAAATGTGGTCGATGCTATGAGATGAATTCACAATGAATGAGACGAATTCACTATCATCTCTGAGGTAAGGGACCTAATCCACTCATATCTTCTTGGAAATTATGCTGAGCAGGAAAGTCCACCAGAAAGGTGAAGGAGAAAGTAGGTGGAAGCAGGCCACTCCAGAAAAAGGAGACAGCAAGAAAAGAGAGTGGAGGCTGGTAACAACCCAGAGAACTAGACAGCTCAGACTCCTCCTGCCTTCTGGAAACATTTCTTTATGTGACAGGCTATCTTGGCATAGTAGTTCAGAGTGGACTTTTATAGTTAGATTATTTAATTTCATACCAAATCACTTTTTAGCTCTGTTGTATGCTATCAGGGTAGAACTAACTCATACCTGACCCTCTTGCTGGTTTTCAGAGGCAGTAAAACTCATGAAAGGATACTGCCCATCCTTCTTTAGTATGGATTTCTTCTTTCTAGTGGATTTGAACCACATGATTTTAGGATTTCAGCGCAGCTTCTTACCACTAAACCACCTTAGCCTTGGGGAAATTACTTGGCTCTTAGTGGTCTAATTCTCCTAACTTTAAAAAAGGAATGATAATAGTATTTATCTCATAGTGTGACTGTAAACTCTGAGAATAGAGATTGGTTAACACTCTTAAGTGTTAGCCAGTAACAGAAATATTAATGGTAGCAGAAATACTTGATTGTTATTGTAATGTGTTGTTGGAATCAATTCATAGCTGGCCCTCCTCCAGGTTTTCAGAGACTATTAATCTCTGAGGAGGAAATTGCCCATCTTTTCCCCTTGGAGTAGCTGCCAGATCTTGTTTTTTTTTTTTTTTCTCAAGAGTAGCTGATAGATTCTTAACTGCCAACCATTTGATTACAAATCAAACACTTAACCACTAGGCCATCAAGACTCCTTCTTAGCCAATTCATTGCATGATCACAGATTATGTAACTGGGCATTTTAATTCTGAAGCAATTATAATCAGAAGATGTATTACCTCAGAGAAGTCTACAGTCTGGGACTTTTCCAAATTACTGAGGAGCAAAGGTGTCAGTTTGAGGATTAAGGTTACTGGATTTAGTTCAGGGTTCTTTCAGTGACTTGTATATATATAATGAATAAGGATGACAGAAGAAGAGTTGATGTCTTTGAGTTGTGGTGTTGGAGGAGAGCACTGCATATTCCACAAATTGCCAAAAGAACAAAAAGATAAATCTAGGAAAAAGTACTGCCAGAGTGCTCCTTGGAGGAAAGGGTGATAAAGCTTCATACTTCAGGCATGTTGGTAGGAGAGGGTATTCTGTGGGGAAGGACATCATGCATAGAAAAGTGAAGGGTCAACACAAGAAATTAAAATCCTCAACAAGATGGATTGACACAGTGACTGCTGTTTGTTCATAGACTCACTGGAAGTCATATTCGACTCGATGGCACCTAACAACCATTCTGAAAACATGCTGAAGCCCTCACATTGCAATGCTACAGTCTCTATTCCTTTTTCTGTCATCCGATTTTTTAAATACTCTGCTCAAGTTTTACTGTCTCTTTTTCACATTACAATTTCAAAACCAAATCTAGTGCTGTGCAATGAATCATACTCATAGCAATGGTGCAGGGCAAGTGAGAACTGTTCAACAGGGTTTGCATGGCTGTATATCTTTATGGAAGTAGATTGCTACGTCTTTATCCCATGGTGCAGGTGGGGGTCTCAAATGGTCAAGTCTGAGGTAAGCACTCACACATTTTAAGCACTGTACCATCAGGGTTTTCTTTAAATAAATTACTCTGTATTCACTTATACATAGATGGAAATTAGCATTAAAAAAGACATTTAAAGCAAACCAGGATCCTCAAGAATTAGTGGAGGAAAGAGTGTTTGGGTATGAATTATTATGCACAATAGCTTCTTAGAAAGGAATGTTAAGGAAAAGATTATTGGAAAAGAAAGAATAATAGAGGTTAATCAATATTTAGCTTGACTTCATCACTTGCTTATATTCCTACTTTCCTCTCTTTTTCTTTTGTGGAACATATTCTATCTCCTGGCTTTCAAACAGTTTCCTTTTTAGTGAGGCTTCTCAATCATAGGCATGAGTCTAATTTCTTTCCCCCTTAAATAGAACCCCTAGCAATGCTATGCTTTTGTTGGGTGCTGTCGAGTAGTTTTGACTAATAACAATTAATCTATGTATCACAGACCAAAGCAGTGTCTGTTCCTCTGCTACTTCATATTCTTTGCTGTGATTAAACCCAGCGTTACAGCCACTGTGTCAACTAATCTCAGTGCGGGTCTTCCCCTTTGTGTTGACCCTCTGCTTTCCCAAGCATGTACATGGGCCTGTGTGTACACAACATGATGTTTGAGTAGCTGTTGTATTCTGTGGCTATTTTAACAAAGGAAATAGGAGGAACATTTTAATGACTTTAAAATTTCAAATGCCAAAGTGCTTCAATGGACCTACGGTTTTAGATCATTCTGTTAAAGATGTATAGTTAATATTATCTGACAGAGGAAAATCATTACGTTATCATATAATAATGATTTCCAAAATCTTGTGCTCTACTGGTATTTTAATTTTATATTAGTTTACTTAAAAAGTTCATATACATTGTGTTTCACATTATTCTTCATTCACATTGTGTTTCATACAATCATTCCTGTTCGTTATGTTTTATAAAATTAATCACTATTAGACTATGGCCACCATTACCCTGTCTTTTCAGATCCCCGCCAGATATTTCCCATTTCCTTAACCTCCTCACTCCACCCGTGCTCTACTTTTGGTTCCTCATTTCTTTCTAGGGTTTGCTTCAGAACAGCTTTGATTTCCCCCACTCCCACCAAATCAAATTCATCTTTCACTGCTGTCAAAAGAGATGTACAAAGATGTGGGCTGCATGGGGTGTCATTGTCAGATGGATGCCACCAAAATGCCTGTCTATAAAACAGTGGGGCAATAGTTCAGTAGAATTTTATTACTTTTTAAAATAAAAATACCCTGTCATAGTTATAACAGCAAAGACATGTTTTTATAAACCCAGATCTAAAATGTCATTATTAGTAAATTTCAATGACACTTCCAGTTGTGTGGTCCTGCATGCATGCACTATAAGCATTCTTGTTTTTATTACTGCAAGTGTTTTTATAGTCGCTAGCTGTCCCTAATTGTCTAGTGTTTTAGCAGCAATACTGTAGTATTTAGTGATTTTAAATTTATATCAGGAGCTCTGTTGGCCTAGTGGCAAGAAGCTGCACTGCAATCCCAAAGGTATGCAGTTCGAGGCCACCAGCTGCTCTGTAGGAGAAGGATGGACAATCTCCTTCAATGTGATTAACTGCCTTATTGAAAATTCACTGGAGGGTCAACTATGGGTAGGTTCCAACTCTATGATACACAACAACACTACCAATATAAGCAACTTTTTTGAAAATGAGGTATTAATGAAAGGAAATAAAAGAGAAAAAGAAGAAAAACTTCCGCTTAGTAATTGAAAATACTGTAACTAATGCCTTCAAGATGTGATGCTGAAGAAGAGTCTTAAACATACCACAGACTGCCAAGGAAACAAACAGGTCTGTCTTGGATATAGTGAAACCAAGTTTCTCCTTAAAGGGTAGGATTTAAAGCACCATCTCACAAACTTTGGGCATGTGGCCAAGAGAGACGGATCTTTGGAGAAGGACATCATGCTCTGAGGGATGGAGAGACAGTGCAAGAGGGGAAGACCCGGGGTGAGATGAATTGATACAGTAACTAGGGCAATGGTGGTAGGTGTCTCGGAGTCAGTGAGGCTGGCCCAGGACAGGGCAGGCTTCAGAGCTATTGTACATAGGGTAACTATGAGTCACAGGCGACTCAACAGCACATAACAACAATAATAATATTGTAATTCCACAGAGAAAGCTTTTATTAAACAACTTTTTTGTTCAGACATTCCTCTAGTTCGTATAGCCCTGGTGTACAAGTTGCCGTACCATGGTCATTTTTCGTTGCTGTGAGGCTAAACACCATGACACTAATGTGTCAAATGAGTTAATGGTTGGCTACCCAATGAGGACAGAGAAATGATGGACCGCCCCGATTAAAACAAGCTTGGATGGAGGAGTGGCATCCACTTCCATAATAGCTTGCTTCTGGAAACCCGATGAACCTGGAGAGAGGATGAAAGGCACCCAAGTTTCGAGGACTCTCCTTCATAGGGTCGTTATGAGTTGCCTGTGCACTTAACAACAATAACAACAACATTCATATTAAGATGAGCTGTTTTTTCCCCATGTAATTTACAGCTTCTGGAGGGTCAGTTCTGACTCAGTGGCAATGAGTATAACAATACGACTATTCACATTGTTGTTGTTGTTATGTGCTGTCGAGTCACTTGTGACTCATAGCAACCCTATGTACAACAGCCCTAAACCATGATCTGTCCTGTGCCAACCTCAATGTCTCCGGCACACCCATCACAATTACCCTAGTCACTGAATCAATCCACCTCATAGAGGGTCTTCCCTTCCTGCACCGTCCCTCCACCCTCCCAAGCATGATGTCCCTCTCCAAAGATTGATCACATGTCCAAAGTATGTAAGACAAAGCTTCAGAATCCTTGCCTCCAAGCAGCAGCCCCGTTTAACCCTTTCCAAGATGAACCTGTGTCTTTTCAGCAGCCCATGGTACATTTAATACTCTTCTCCAGCACCACAGCTCAAAGATATTAATTCTCCTTCCATCCTCCCTAGTCATTGCCCAACTCTCTGACACATAATGACTGATTGCAAAGACCATGGCCTGTATCAGGCACACCTTAGTCTCCAGAGTGACACCACTGCTCTTACATACTTTGGAGAGGTCCTTAACAGCATACTTTCCCATTGTAATACAACTTTTCATTTCCTGGCTACTGGTGCCAAGAGTGTTGACTGTGGAGCCAAGCAAACTAAAGCTGTGAACAATCTCAATCTCTTCACCATCAATCCTGATGCTGCCAATTGTTCCAGTGGTGAAAATCTTTGTCTTCTTTATCTTGAGCCTCAATCCATATTGAAGGCTGCAGCAAGTGCTTCGGGTCCTCCTGAGTTTCAGCAAGCAGGGTTGTGTTATCTGCATAAGGCATATTGTTGATGGGTCTTCCACCAATCCTGATGCCACACGTCTCCTCAAAGAACCCAGCCTCCCGGATAATCTGTTCTGCATACAGGTTGAGAAGGTATTATACTCACATAATCTAAGAAATATTAAACATGTGTTGGTGGTGTTATGTGCCATTGAATTGCCTGTGACTCATAGTGACCCTATGCACAATAGTTCTAAACCCTGCCCTATCCTGAGCCAGACTCATTGTCCCTGACACACCACCTCCCATTACCCCCGCTACTAGGTCAGTCCATCTCATTCATGGTCTTCCGCTCCTGATCTGTCTCTCCACCATTCCATGCATGATATCTTTCTCCAAGGACTTGTCCCTCCTGGCACAGAACTTCAAAATTCTTGCCTCCAGGAAGTGACATGGTTTCATCCTCTCCAGTACAGACCTGTCTGTTCTCTTCTCAGTCCATGGTATGTTCAAGACTCTTCTCCAGTACCCAACTCAAAGGGTTCTTCTTCTATCATCCCTAGAAATTGACCAATTCTCTGGTGCATAGCACGTAAGTGTGAAGACCATGGCCTGGATCAGGTGCACCTTAGTCTCTAGACTGACATGGGGAAGGGTGTTTCATCTACTCTTTTGGTCTTTTATCTGCTTGTCTGTCAGATATTGTCATAAAACTGAGCATTCAAATTAAGGCAGACTAGGGAGAAGTCTTCGCCATCCACTTCCAAAATGACAAGCCATCAAAACCCCTTTGCTCAATAGAGCACGCTTAGATTAAACTAGCAGATACGTATGCACCAGAGGCTGAGCCCTCATATTGGGAACTTAAAATTATAGTATATTATTCTATGGTTAAAATCAATAATAAACATTGCTAAGGACTGTGTATGGTCTGGTACAGAAGAAGGTCCTGGAGGAGGTGTGACACTGTGAACTACCTCACTGGGTGACACCAACTGTAGTGACACCACTGACTGATGCCTCCCTTTATTCTGTTTTTATCATATCAGATAAATTAATTTTTCTTTGAGATTTACTCATTGCCATCAAGTAGAAATCAACTAATAGTTGAACCTCTATTGGGTTTCTGAGGCTGGAAATCTGAAGGAATATTGCCCTGCTATCAAGCTGGAGCTAGTAGATTTGATCTGACAGAGAGCATAACTGCCCATAGATTCCAACACCAGAACTCCTTTTTCATCTGAGAATTCACCTCATATTCAGAAATCTTATTTTAGGAATTCTAATTGTTGGGTTTTTTCCTTTATGTTTTAAAAATGTGATTGTTATTTCAATTATTCCCCATATCTACTATACATTAATGTCTTATTATTTTTCCTTCTATTTCATATTACTGATTCAAGGAGTTTCTTGCCTTTGAAAATGAGTTGTTGTTGTCATGTACCATCAAGTCAGAAAGGACTCATAGCTGACCCTCCAGCAGGTTTTCAGAGGCAGTAGATTACACAGGAGGAAATTGCTAATCTTTCTTGCACAGAGCAGCTGATGGATTCAACCTGTATACTTTTGAGATGACAATGCAACTCCACAGCAGTTGTTGTTGTAGACGACTTACAGCAACTCTATGAAAGACCTGAACATTTGTATAACTTCCATCGTTTCTCCAAGTTCATAGAGTTTCTGGAGGCAAGCTATTTCAAAAGTGGATGCCACTCCTGCTTCCAAGCTTGTTTTAATCGGGGAGCTCCACCAAACACTGCCCACCCTGGGTAACCATTATTGCATTTAACACATCAATGTCACAGAATTTAGCATCACAGCAACCACGAGTTACCTCTGTACAGCAACTGGACAGACCAGGGCTCTATCACTTAGAAGAATGTTTGACCAAAAACAGTTAAAACCAGGGCTGAGGGCAACAGTTTAAAATCACTCACCTTTGGCTTGGTAGTATTACTTTCTATCCACTAGGCCAATAGAACTCTATGTTGTTGTTGCTGGTATTGTTAAGTGCTGTTGAGTCATAGACCTACTCATAGCAACCCTGTGACCAGTATAAAACAAAAATCTCAAACGTCAAATCATTAAGCACAGATAGCGGCAAAATGTGCTCTCCTATTGCAAAGAAGATAATTGTTGTTGTGTGCCGTAGTGTCAGAACTGATCCATAGCTGACCTTTCAATGGTTTTTCAGAGATAGTTAATTGCATGGGAGGAAACTGCCCATCCTTCTCCTGCGGAGCAGCTGGTGACCTTGAACTGCTTGCCTTCAGGACTGCAGTGCACACCTGACAACTTGTAGAATTTGGAAGAAGGTACTAGAAAACTGCTCATAACTTAAATTGCTTTTTAAACATTTTGATACATCTGCCACACAGAATCTTTGAAGAATTAAATACCAAACTCACTGGCAAATTTCGCTGAATCCAATAAACATTAAGACTTCTTTTATGTAGGATACTGTACTTACTTCTAAGGACTTTACAAAGATAAACAAAAAGATGTTATTTTGCTTATTAGTGTGATTAAGTCCTCTTTGACTTAGAAAGAAGTGAATGAACCCTGTCCTGTGCCATCTTCACAATCTCTGCTCTGCTTAAATTCTTTTTTTTTTCTTATCTATCTATATCTATCTATCTATTTATTTATTTTTTACAGAGGTTTTGGATTTCCATTCATTCATTGCTGCAATTTTCTCCCTGCCCACCCCTCCCCACCAGCTCGCTTCCCCCTCTGAAGAGAGAAAAAAAAAGAAAAAAAATTCCTTCATTAGTATACAATTCCCACGTCCCTCCCCCCTCACTTCCCACCCTGATTACACTTCTCTATGCAACCTTAATTCTGGATTCCTGTGCTAACCATAATACTCAATCATATATCACTTCTAATCTGTTCTTTCCCTCATCTGTTTCAATACAATATACATAATTTATCCAGTTTTTTTTCTGTCATACTCCCACCCCGATGTCAAACCCATTCTACAACAGTGGCACCATGCAGTATTTTTAAAGCCACCATGTCACAGCTCTTCTCATAAAAACTTTCCCTCTTTTTTGATGATCCTTCACTCTACTTAGGATGATGACTTTTCTCCAGGGTCTGATTTCTCCTTATAATATGTCCAAAGTATGTGAGGCAAATATCACCACACTTTCTCCTGACAAGGATGCTGGCTGTACTTCCTTCAATATGACTCTGCTTTTTCTTCTGGAGTCCAATGTATGTTGAATATTCTAGACCTTCACCACCACCACAATTTAAAGGTATCAAATCTTTGATCTTCCTCATTCATTGTCCATCTTTCACATGCACATGAGGCAACTGAAATATCATTGCTTAGAGCAGAAATGTATAATATTTAAAATGATAGACTTACACTTCAGCATTTCAAGAGATCTCTGTCAGTAGTTTTCCCCAATGCAATGCACCCTTTTATTTCTTGACTTCTCTTCCTACAAATGTTGATTGTGGATCCAAGTAAAAGAAAATTTTTAACAATTTCAACCTTTTCTCATGATGCTGTTTACTGGTCCACTTGTAAGAATTTTTGCTTTCTTTATACTGAGATGTCATCCATATTGAAGGGTGTATGCTTTGAGCTTCATCAGTAAGGGACTGAAGTGTTCTTTTCTGCAAACAAGACACCTGCATTTCATAAATTGGTGGTAAATCTTCCACCAATCCTAAAGCTATATTCTTCTTCATGTAATCCAGCTTCTGGGAACATCTGCTTAACATATAAATTGATTATGTTGTTGTTGTTATGTACCATCGAGTTGCTGGTGAGTCATAGAGACCTAATGTACAATAGCTCTGAACCCTGCACTATCCTGAGCCAGTCTCACTGACTCCCACACACCTATCCTTATTACCCCAGTTAATGTGTTAATCCATCTCATCCAGGATCCTCTCTCCTGTGCCTCCTTGCTTCCGAGCATAATGTCCTTCTCAAAGGACTGGTCCCTTCTTGCCACATGCCCAAAGTATGTGAGATGAAGCTTCAAAATCCTTGCCTCCATGACAAAACTTAGTTTCACCCTAAGCCAGATCTATTTATTTCCTGGTGGTCCAAGGTATGTTCAATACTCTTCTTTAGCACTACAACTCAAATAATAAATTGAATAGATATGATTAAAGGATACATTCATGATGTACATACAAAGTGTTTTCCTCCAAAATGGAACATTTAGTGGAAGAAATACTGCTAAAAATAGCTTTTCTACTAGACACGTAGTGAAAATGAAGTGCTATCAAAGTATAGGACAGCAAATGCTTAATTAACACTGAGTTTCATTTAAAAAGTGTTTGTAGGTGTTGGTAAAGATTTAAAAAAATATATTCATATATTTTCATTTCATTAAGTCATTGACATTTTGGGGCTTGTTACAGAAGGAATTGTCCTATGATTAACACAAATAAGTCTATGCTATTTCCTGTGTGCTATTTCCTAGTGCAAAGATTTTGGTAAAGATTTGTTATGGGTGGATGTGTGTCCCTTAAAAGATGTGTTAGAAGTCCTAACCTTTGGTACTCATGAGCATGAACCTATTTGGAAGAAAAATCTCTGTAGAAAGGATTTACTAAATTAATACAAAGACATCTAGAGTAAGGTAGGTCCTATATCAATATGATTATTATCTTTGGTGGCCTGGTGGCAAGAAGCTGCACTACAATCCCAAAGGCACATGTTTCAAGGCCACTAGCAGCTCTGCGCAAGATGGATGAGCAAACCCTTCCCATGTGATTAACTGTCCCTGAAAACCTGCCAGAGGGTCAGCTAGGGCTGGGTTCTGACTTGATGGTACACAACAACAATAAATGGAGAAAAAACATAGACACAGAGGGACGGCAGTCACATAAAATAAATGAAGATTTATTCAACTATAAGTCACAAAACACTGAAGAGTACCAGAAACCAGCAAAAGCTAGAACTTTCTGAGATAGCAAGACCCTTGTGATGCCTTAACTTCAGAGTCCTACTTTGCAGAACTGTGAGATAATAAATTGGTGCTTTGTTATGACAGCCATAGGAAATGAATTAATTTTGAGAGCTATGAACTTTGAGCAGAGGGAAGAACCTAAGCAAAGATTAAAGGACAGGAAAGTATAGGCTTCCTGTGGTGCATTGTGCCTGAAATGTATTTGGGAAGAGAGCTGCATTGGGGATGTGAAGAGGGCAGGGGGAATGGGGCTCTCAGAAGGAAGCATGGCTGTGGGCACCAGTCTATGATGAATAAATGTCAATGTGAGTCTAAAGATGTGTATTTTGTTACATAAAATATTTAAAGATTCTATAACTTGAAAAGACTGTTCCGCAGACAGAACTCTGCTGGCCTAGCAGGTAAGGAGTTTTGTAGCCAAAGAGTGGTCAATCTGCTTTGCGATTTATTGCTTCTGAAAGCTATAGGTTGGTTCTGACTCAACAGTCAGCAAACACCAAAAACAACACTGGAAATGAGTTTTTAAAATGCCATTAACTGACATTTGATATGTGAGCTAAAACAAAAAGAAATGTTGATGATGTATAGGAGTATTTTTGAATATTAGAAAAACATAATAAATACTAAGGTTAAGAATGACTGATAGCTTCATTCCATGATAATCTTTATTTTTTTAACTGATTTCAGCAAATTTAGAAGAAAATGTGCCCTTAGGTTCAGTCTCAGGCAATCCTCTATCGAGTGATGAAAAAAAAGATAGGAGCAGCTTCCCTGGGAATTCTGGTGATGCCAGAGGATTAATCATTTTGAACACACAGCAGAGTCTGGAAAGATCACAGAATGCTGCTCCTTGAACTGGCTGGTCTTTCTCAGGGCAACGTCAGAGGTCCCTAAGCCTTTTCTGCCTCCTTACTATGTTTTCTTAAAAGCATATATTTTCAACGTGGCTGATTTGAGATGCAACACAGCGTGTGATCCTTTAATAAAGTTTTAGTGTTGGAGTGTTGTGGGGTTTTTTTTCCCTTTTTCCTCCTAACAAAGCAAACTGACTCTGACCCGAGTGAATATAGTCAGTCAGCTTTCTATGTTAAAATCAAAGGCTAATCAACAGGAGGCAAAAGGATTTGAAGATTTTTCTATGTTGGTCACACTTTTAAATATACCATGAAAACTTGTGTATCAGCATTTTAAACATTCCCCCCTTCAATAATGATTTACCAAGTCAATTAAGTTTTCATAAATACAAAAACACCTCATTCAGCCTTCAGGCTAAAAAACCTACTCCTTTTTAAAGCAGAGAAGTAAATGAGTGAGTTCTCCTCTGCCCTGTGAACCTGTGTTCCTTGAAAAGATTCAACTTCATCTTGGAGGAGGAAAATAATTTTTCCGCCCAGGCCTATCTCATGAGAGTTATCACACAAAAAACCCCCACAAACCAAAACTCTTGTCAAAATAGTATGAAGCTCTTCTAAAACTGAGGTTGAACTATTTTACCCTTTAGAGGTCAGGAGATGTTATTATGCATCAAATTTAGTTTGTTATTCATCCAAAAATATTGAAAAAGCAACAAAGACATCACATGCATATAACTTCTTCAAAGTCTAGATGACATTTTTTTTTAAATCCTGAAGGATGTGGAAAGTGAGAATCAGTATCTTAAAAAATGATAATAAAAATAACAATTATTTTAAAAATTTATTATTACATGAGATTGCACTAAATACTGTCTGTCATTTTCTGTCCTCAGCAAACTGGCTTGTTGTTGTTAGGTGCTAGCAAGCAGAGTATGATTCATAGTAACCCTCTCTATGAACACCAGATAAAAACCTGACCCTGTCCTGAGCTATAACAAACTGGATCATAACAAACTGTGGCTGACTCTGAGAAGAATGGGAATCCCAGAACATTTAATCGTGCTAATGTGAAACCTATACTTGGACCAAGAGGCAGTAGTCAGAACAGAGCAGGGCAACGCTGCATGGTTCAAAATTGGGAAAGGTGTACGCCAGGGATGTGTCCTGTCTCTATAACTTTTCAACCTGTATGCAGAGCAGATTATCCGAGAGGCTGGGCTCTATGAGGAGAAGCGTGGTGTTAGGATTGGTGGACGATCTATCAACAATCTGCGTTATGCAGATGACACAACCCTGCTCGCTGAAACTGAGGAGGACCTCATGCACTTGCTGCAGAGGGTCAAGGACTGCAGCCTTCAATATGGACTGAGGCTTATTGTCGAGAAGACAAAAATTCTCACCACTGGACCAATCGGTAGCATCAGGATGGATGGTGAAGAGATTGAGATTGTTCACAGCTTCAGTTTGCTCGGCTCCATGGTTGGCACTCTTGGCACCAGTAGGCGGGAAATAAAAAAATGTATTGTGATGGGAAAGTCTGCGGTTGGGGACCTCTATAAAGTACTCAAGAGCAAT
Organism: Elephantulus edwardii; assembly: GCF_000299155.1. NCBI lineage: Eukaryota > Metazoa > Chordata > Mammalia > Macroscelidea > Macroscelididae > Elephantulus > Elephantulus edwardii. The sequence continues at coordinate 458,671 of NW_006400189.1, read as the reverse complement.
GGTGTCTCTCTGGAGACTAAGGTGCGCCTGGTGCAGGCCATGGTTTTTGCAATCACTTGTTATGCATCAGAGAGTTGGACAATGACTAGGGAGGATAGAAGGAGAATTGACGCCTTTGAGCTGTGGTGCTGGAGAAGAGTACTGAATGTACCATGGACTGCCATGAAAACAAATAGATTCATCGTAGAGAGGGTTAAACCAGGTTGCTTCTTAGAGGTAAGGATTCTGGAGCTTCGCCTGACATACTTTGGATGTGTTGTAAGGAGGGAGAGGTCCTTGGAGATGGACATCATGCTTAGGAGGGTGGAGGGACGGCGCAAGAGGGAAAGACCCTCTGTGAGGTGGATTGATTCAGTGACTGGGGTAATCGGGATGGGTATGTCGGAGGCAGTGAGATTGGCACAGGATGGAGCAGGGTTTAGGGCTGTTGTACATAGGGTCGCTATGAGTCGCAAGCGACTCGACAGCATATAACAACAACAACAAGAACAACAACATCCTGAGCTATTGTTGCAATCTCCACCTTGTTGAAGCCCACATGCCAGGAGTGTGTTAGGGTTGTGATCACTGTCTCAGTCTATCTTGTTGAGGTTCTTCCTCTTTTTCTCTGACCCTTCACCTTTCAGAGAATGCTGCCTGTTCTCAAAGACAGCCCTTCCCTGACAATATACCCCAAATATGTGAGATGAATTTCACCATCCTTGCCTTTAAGGAGCACCATGGTTATACATCTGTCAAGAAGATTTGTTTGTTCCTTTATATCTATCGCATATAATATACTCATCACCAACATTGCATGCCTGCCAGGAAGTCCTTAGTTTTTCAATTTTAAAATGAGGAAATTGAATCTTATTCTGCATTTATTTTGAACTCCTGGTATCATGTTTCACCATTGGTCACGGTTGAGAAGGAGCCTGTTAGTATAGTTAAAGATTTGGCTGTTAACTAACAGGTCAGAGGTTCAAAGACATCAGCTGTCACAGCTTTGGAAGCCCTACAGTACAGTCTGAGTCAAAATTGACCCGACCTTTTAAAGTCTTCTTTTTTTTTTTTTTTTACTTTTCTTTCTACTTTGTAATGGGTTCCTTTGTAGCCTTAATTCAAACTTCTTTCTCCTGAAACCTCTAAATATGAATTCTACCAGGGATTACCCTCTTCAATTCTCTTTATTATTGTGCGTGGTGATCTCTTTCACACTTATCATATCTAATGTTGCTGACTCTCTCATAACTGTAATTCCAGGTGTCCCTTACCCCATATCCTCTAATCTTCACTGTATGCTGGAAATTCAACCCGACTATTGTTAACACTACGTTTGTCCCAACTTCGTTGAACAACACTAGGTTTGGCATTATCCTGTCAAAATAAATTCATCCTCCACACATCTTTATTTAGATGTTCTCCCAGTCAAACCTGACTTAAAATCCTGAACTTACTTTGATGCCTTCTATTCTCCCATGTCTATATTTACACAGTCAAAAATTTTCAACACATCTCTACCAGACTGAAAGAAAGTTGGTTACTGTAAAGACTAACCAATAAAGTTAAAAATACAAAAGAAAGTTGCATTTACAAGTTTCTTTCCAATAACCAGGAGACCAGATCAGACATTTCTGTTCTTGGCCACCATCGAGTACCCTCTAACTCATGGCAACCTTGTGTATAACAGAACAAAACGTGGCCATGTATTTAGCCATCTTCACAGTCTTTGATTTGATTATCCATAACATCTAAGCTCTCACAGATAATAGCTCTTATCATTTTCACAATGATTTAAAAAAATAGAAAATCTGAGGCTTCAATAACTTAAAAGACTTGTTTCAGAGTTGGGAAGCTGAGGTAAGACGAGGCTAGCTCTATGCCTAGTGCAGTACTCTAATACTTGACTTTACTAAGCTTTGCTGAGCAAGCACAGCTGCCTCTGAGCTGACCTCTCTACTTTGCTTCAATACAGTTTGTATCATCACTAATCCTTGCTAAGAATCACTGTCAAATGACTTCCTTTTAAAAAACAGATCTGATCACACCACTTCCAGCTCAAAATCCTGCAGTGGTTCCCTGCATGGAAACTGCTCACAGTATGAGAAGGGCTGTGCTGCATGCTGTGAGGGTTACTTTACTGAGCCGCTTCCTGGAGAGTTCTGATCCCAAATGGAGCTTACAGCCTACTGTGAGTGATAGGTCTAACAGGGGAGGACCTTCCTCAGCTGTTTCCAACACACATTTGTAACACTGCCCCTCCAAATCCCCTCACTCCAGCCTAATGGATCTCTAAGGCTTTCAACTATCCTTGCAGCAGGAGCCTGCATTCCTCTGCTCAAGCCATAGAACCCAGGGATCCACTCTTTGTCTTTCAAAATACAGCAGCCTCTGGGAGGGCAGTTCTCTTTTGAAAGAATAAGCTTATCTTGAAAACAAATAGATCTATCTTGGAGAGGGTGAGACCAAGTTTCTTCTTGGAGTCTAGGATTTGGAAGCTCTGTCTCACATACTCTGAGCCAGTAGAGACCGGTCCTTGTAGAAGGACATTATGCTCAGAAGGGTGGATGGACAGTGTAGGAGAGGAAGACCCCAGATGAGACGGACTGATACAGTAACTGTGGCAATGGGGGTAGGTGTGTCAGAGTTAGTGAGACTTGCTCAGGACACGGCACGCTTCAGAACTGTTGTACATAAGATTTCGACAAGTCACAGGCAACTGGACGGCACATAACAACAACAACAACAACAACAACATGAATTAGAATAGACCTGAAGTCAACAGGTATAGTTTCACAGACTTTTTTCCTTTTAATGTATTAATTAGCTCCGAAACAATAACTGTGTATAAATAATCGATCAGGTACTTGCCTGCATATGGGTATAAATCAGAAAATAAGGTAGTAAAGATAGTTTCTTAAAAATATTCAGGATCTACTTTAAACTTTTAATGTTTTAGGACAAATATTCCATTCTCCATAATATAAGCCTGTTCTTCTATCTTGGCAGGAAGTCATGGTGTCCTCTTCACAGTACTACCAGCCACTGTCCTGTGAGGACACTTTTATTAGAGGATTTTCCGTATCCATTTGAATTCTAGTTACTAAGACAAGTCTTATCTCTCTCAGAAGGTTATAAGCTCCATTTAAATGGGAACTCTCAGTACCTCACTATTCCACTGTCATAACACATAATGTACATCACTACAAAGAATAAGATCTCAATACATATTTAAATAAATGTTTCTAGAGTCTGTGGATATGAAATTGGGGAGAGGGGGTACAGTATGTCACATTTATGCACAGACAGTAGAGGACATGGCAAACACACACGACTCCCCCACCCACCCACCAGATGGTTAATTTAACATTATTCATAATTGCCAGCTGACATCCAAGGTCTCATGATACCTGTCTCCATTAATTTAAAGAGAATTTGCCTAAAGAAACTAAAGCAAGATGTCTGGGCATTAGAGCGAAAATCTCTCCAGTCTGCACATTTTTTTCTGTCAATAAACAGGACACAGGATTAGCAATTTCTCCATATGGCTGGCTTTTCTGACCCAAGAACCAGGAGGATGATCTAAGATAGACTACAGTGTAGACTATGGTTTAGAGATGACAAGCAACAACAATGAAAAAACTTACATGGACTCTTTCATAAATGCAAATTGACTCTGTTAGGGGTACAGTTTTATTAGATATTGATACACTTACTACAAACAAGAATAGTTTCATCACTCCTCAGACTCTCTTTAACCTAAATCACTAATCTATTTTTATCTCTAAGTGATATTTTCCCAGTGTGATATGTAAGATAAAACCTAAACATACGTAACTCCGAGGTAGTCTGGAGGGAGGTTCTGTAGTGCTAACATACAGGGGCCATCTCTCTGGTCCAACACAGCAGCTACTCCAAGAGTTAAAGATGAGTAATATCTTTCTGTTTAACTCACAGCCTCTGAAAACCTGCTGGAGGAACAGCTATGAGTAGGCAATGAAAGATTTCACTAAGTTTTCCTTTTATTAGCATAATGTCTTTGGGATTCTGACTTCCCTGTTAGTGCAAACAGTTAACATGTATGGTTGCTAACCCATGATTGATGATTTCTAAAGCCACAGAAAAGCCTGGTCAGTAAGTCTCCTGGAAAATCAGTCACTGGAGGCCTTGCGGAGCACTCTCTGGCACACATGGAATTCAACATGAGTCAGAAGAGACTCTGTCAACTGGTTTCTTTGAGATATATTTATTTTGCTGCATCTCATTAGTTCTTTCAGTTTTACATGGTGGCATGGATGTACTATTGTTTACGTCCATTTGGCAAGTGAATGTTTAATTTTTAAGAAATAACCCAACTGTATGTATATAATGGCTGAATTCTGGTGCACCTCCTCACAACCTGTGAAAATCACAAGTGCCCACTTCCTTGCCAACACTTGGCATTTTTGTTGTTATTGTTGTTTATTTGAGCTGTATTTTAGGAAGTCTCACCAACAACCAATGTTATGCAGATGACACAACCTTGCTTGCTGAACCTGAGCAGGACCTAAAATGTTTGCTGCAGAAGATCAAGGACTATATTTGTCAATACGGACTGAAGTTCAACATCAAGAAAACAAAGATTCTCACCGCTGCGACAATTGGCAGCACCATGATGGATGGAGAAGAGATTGAGGTTGTTAACAATTACAGCTTGCTCAGCTCCACAACCAACACCCTCAGTACCAGCAGTCAGGAAATCAAAAGACGAATTGCATTGGGAAAATTTGCAGCCTCTCCAGAATACTGGGAAGTAACAATGCCAGTCGAGACTAAGATGTGCTTGATCCAGGCTGTGCTCTTTACAACTACTTGCTATGCATCAGAGAACTGGAATGACTAAGGATGAAAGGAGCAAGAAACAATGCCTTTGAGTTGTGATGCTGGAGAAGTGTATTGAACTTACAATGGACTGCCAAGAGAATAAATAGGTCTGTCTTGGAGAGGGTGAAATCAAGTTTCTCCTTGGAGGCTACGATTTTGAAGTTTGGGCACGTGCTCAGGAGGCACTGGTCTTTGGAGAAGGACATCATACTTAGAAGGGTGGAAGGACAGTGCAAGAAAGGAAGACCCCGATGAGATGAATGGATAAAGTAACTGGGACAATGGGGGTAGGAGTGTCGGAGTCAGTGACTGGCCCAGAATAGAGCAGGCTTCAGAGCTTTTGTACTTAGGGTCATTATGTGTCACAGGTGACTTGATGGCACATAACAACAGCAACATGTAAGATGGCATTTTTAACAGATTTTATTTTTTTTAGTAGATTTTTTTTAATTTATAGAAAATATATGTAAAAAGTATGGAGAATTCCCATAAGCTCTCCTTCCTACCAGTATATTATTTATCTTACTTTTGATATCTTGCATTTGTGTTACATTTGCTATAATTAACTACTATTCATACATTATTCTTAACTAAGGACAATATTTATATCAAAGGTCATTTTTATAAGTCCTATGGATTTTAACAAATGTACACTATCACCATTATGCAACACAGAATTACATTGAACAGGTATATGCACTATCTATACTGCAATCCTGAAAGCATGTAGTTCGAGGCCACCAGCTACTCTACAGACTGCTTCTGAAAATATAGTGAAGGGTTGGCTATGAGTCGGTTCAGACTCAATGATAACAACAACAACATATCCACAATACCTCTCAGACTCATTTCACTATCTTCTAAATGCCATGTGTTTCACTTCTTCATCTCTATACCTTTCTGAAACACTGAACTTTTTATTGTTCTCTAGTTTTGCTTTTTTCCAAAATGTCATATAACTTTAATCATACAGCATATAGGTTTTCTCCAGGTTAGTTTGTTTCACTTAACCAATATCCATTTCGTTTGTTTCACTTAAGCAATATGCATCTCCTCCAAGTATTTTCATAGCTTTATAGTAAATTTCTTTTTATTGCTTAATAATTCCCCATTACGTCCCAGGTGGTTTATTAATTCACTTATTGAAAGATATCCTGGTTGATTTCAAATTTAAGCATTTATTAAGAACATCGTTATAAACATTTATATGTCCATGTTTATGTAGACCTAAGTTTTCAACTCATTAGAGTAACTACCTAGAACTGTGACTGTGATTGCTGTGATTGCCCATGAGAAAGGTGTTTTAAAACTTGTCTTTGTTTAGAACCATAATATTTCTGCTTGCATATCAAGCCAGTGCTCATCATTTCTTCCCTCTCTATTTAGTTCTTTGCATCATTTCTCACACTAGATTACAGATTTCTTGGTCACATTACAGTCTAATTAGGATCAACTCATAGATGATCTTCAACTGGGTTTCTGAGGATATAAATTCCATGGAAGAAGACTGCTCAGCTTTCTCCTGCAGAGTCTCTGATGGATTTGAACTGCTAGAGAGGGGAACACTACCTTTGGGTTAGCAGCAAGTTCCTTTCTTTGCGAATAGAGAACAATTTTATATGTACAATAGCTCTGAACCGTGTCCTATCCTGAGCCAGTCTTACTGTCTATGACAAACCTGCCACTATTACCCTAGTCACTGTGCCAATCCATCTCACCCAGGTTCATAGTAATTAAATGAACATATATAAGGACTAAATGGGTCACAAGCCCAATACAATTTGTAACTAGTTTAACTGTTATATATCAAGCAAATTTTTATTAAAATTATGCTCTTTGACCCTTCTATATATACTTCCATATACTTTCGAATGTATTGATTGTTTTTTTCTAATTGGGTTTCTGGGATCTTGCTTTGAAAAGTATAGTTTGAAAAATATGGTTGGAATGGTGAAATACTGAGTAACAGATTGCTTGTGCTTGAGCAAAAGGCAAGGCTGTTAATTTTGTGTAAAGCAAATAATGCTTAAAGTGATTTTTCTTACTAAAACTTCTCTATGACATTTTAGGTGATTTCTTTTTATTATTTTCAAAAAATTAGAACACTTACTTGCATTTCACTGTGCTGTTTTGGTTACAGAAATGAATGAATTACAGGTAACATCAGCCTGTTAAACATGATTTATCATAACAACAAACAACAAAAAGATAAAAGGAAAGCATCTTGAAAACGGAATGATGTTCAGGAGGTCCATAGGCCAGCTTTCTACTCATTACAGGAATGCTTGTTAGCATATCTAATTGAATAATTCTACTGGTGCTAAGTTCACCACTTCACAGGACAATGCCATTACATAATTTATTAGGGGAAAAAGCATCTCAAAACAAAACAAAATTGAAAACTGAAAGAGACACTGCAGAGGAAGATTCGTTCCAATAGAACTTTACATTTCTGGAACATTATATGGTATGAACCTTCTGTGGCACCTACGGAGATTTAAAAATGGAGCTTGGAATCTATTGTGGTAGAAAATATGTTCATCATTTCATCTTTAAGCCATGTGCTGAGTTAATCTCATTACCTTTTATGTTCCAAGATGTTATATATTTTGAAGAGATGAGCTCAGTAACTTTAATAACTGAACCTCGGAATTTCTTTGAAGTTGCTTCTGAAATTTTGGTTTGTCAATGAAAAGACACCCAAAACTTAGTATCTATACAAGTAAATTTGTAGGAGTCTATAGACGACAGTATCTTAAACCTAATAGATGAACTGATTGTGTTATGAATCCTCTCAGAGAAAGGTTATAGAACTAAAAGCCAAGGGACTTTTCCAGCCCGAAACATTCTTCTTTTTGTCTAGTTCCGATGGTAGTTTTACCTTAGGTGTCAACATAGTTTATATGGACACCTGTTTCCAGAATTCCCTTCCTAACATGGTGTGGTGGGTTATGTCCTGAGCTGCTGGCAGAGGATTGTCTCCTGCTGTCATCTGGAAAATCGCTTCCTCTTCTCTCCTTCATTTCCTCTTTGTGAGCCCTGATTGCACAGTGGATAAAACACTTTTACTAGTATCCAAAAAGTCAGCAGTTTGAATTCACCAATCACCCTGAAAGGTAAAGGTAAAATAATCTGCTCCTGTGATGATCCACAGCTTTGGAAATCTAATAGATAGGCACCATGAGCCAGGAATACACTGGATAGCAAGCATTCTGGGTGATTCATGGTTCCAGTTGACCACGAGGTAATGCATGAGAGCTTCAGAAGGCAGTCATGGAGAAGCAGTGTTACTGTTCTCTCAAGGTCTGTGCAGTGCAATACTTTGCTGTTGGCTCATCTCTTGGCTCAGTGTGGAAGTGTCTGGCTGCAGGTCCTCTGGCTCGCACCAAAGTTCCAGACTTCTGCGCCAGGTGCAAGAACAGCTTTGCAATCTAAGGCGACAGGCCCTTCTCACTTTTCTCAGGTCTTAGACACTGGATATGAGTGAAAAAATTATTCCAGTTGGCTTTTATGAATGTCAGCTTGTCTTACAGGGTGCAGTTGTCCTTGCTCTGCCCTACTTCAGCTTTTCTTTCATATGGTCAGGCTTACAAACCTATGATAACTTCAAGGACAACACAAGCTACAAAAGCAACTGTTTCCTGTAGACTTCGTCATCAGTGTCCCAATGGTTAACACAATAAATTAATTACTCCATATAGCTCATTGGGAGTTAACTTCCTTGTTGTTGTTGTTGTGGTTATGTGCCGTCGAGTCACTTGCGACTCATAGTGACCCTATGTACAACAGCCCTAAACTCTGCTCTGTCCAGTGCCAATTACACTATCTCGATACACCCATCCCAATTAGCCCAGTCACTGAATCAATCCACCTCATAAAGGCTCTTCCCCTCCTGCACTGTCCCTCCACCCTACCAAGCATGATGTCTCTCTCCAAGGACCGGTGCCTCCTTACAACATGTCCAAAGTATGTTAGATGGAGTCTTAGAATCCTTGCCTCCAGGGAGCAGCCCAGTTTAACCCTCTCCAGGATTAATCTGTCTGTTTTCCTAGCAGTCCATGGTACCCTCATACTCTTCTCCAGCACCACAGCTCAAAATCATCAATTATCCTTCTATCCTCCATAGTCACTGTCCAACTCTTTGATACATAACAAGTGATAACAAAGACCATGGCCTGTATCAGACACACGTTAGTCTCCAGAGAGACACCATTGCTCTTCAGTACCCTGGAAAGGTCCCTAACAGCAGACTTTCCCATCGCAATACGTCTTAATTTACTGGCTACTGGTGCCAAGAGTGTTGACTGTGGAGCCAAGCAAACTAAAGCTGTGAACAATCTTAATCTCTTCACCATCCATCCTAATGCTGCCAATTGGTCCAGTGGTGAGAATCTTTGTCTTCCTTCACTGTTAAAAATTTTGTCATATTTTGTTCAGAATATTAATTTGGTTATTTATTTCTTTTGTGCATGCCTTTTCTTTATGATATAAATATAAGGAACAGTACTGATTTTTTAAATCTAAGGAAGTGATTTCATCATACCTTGTTTTATTGATTGCCATACTGTTGATCTGTGGTGCAAATGGTTAACATGATCAGCTGCTAACCAAAGGTTAAAGGTTTGATTACACTCAGAGACACCTCAGAAGAAAGGCCTGGAAATCTATTTCTGAAAAATTAGCTATAGAAAAACCCATGGTACATAATTTTACTATGAGATATACATTCAACAAACAGATGCAACCCTAGAAGTGCTCACCAGGTTGTGCCAAGAAATCTTGAGGACAATCACCTGGTCAACGGACTAGAAGAGATCTCGTATTTATTCCCAATCTAAAAAAAGGTAATATAACAGATTGTGGAAATTATCGAATGATATCACTAATATCACACACAACGGAAATCCTGCTAAAGATTATCCAAAAAAGACTGAAACAGTATAGCAAGAGAAAACTACCAGAAATACAAGCTGGATTTAGAAGAGGCTGTGGTACTAGGGTTATTATAACTAATGTTAGATGGGTCTTGGTTGAAAGCAGGGATTACCAGAGGAATGTTTATCTGTATTTCTTTGACTATGCAAAGGCACTTGACTGTTTGGATCACAATAAATTGTAGCTAAACTTGAGAAGAATGAGAATCCCAGAACACCTGAGTGTACTCATGTAAAATCTATACTTGAACCAGGAAACTGTTGCAGGACAGAACAAGGAAACACTGCATGGTTCAAAATCAGAAAATATGTGTGTCATGAATGTGTCTGTCTCTGTATCTTTCCATTCTGTAGGCAGAAGATAATTTGAGAAGATGGACTTTATAAGGAGGAATCAGGACTAGAGTAAGACTCATTAACAGCCTGCCTTATGCAGATGACACAATATTACTTGCTCAAACGGAGGAGGGCTTGACGAATTTGCTGCAGAGGGTCAAGGGTGCCAATACAGATTGAAGCTCAATATCAAGAAAACAAAGATTCTCACCACTGGGCCAATTGGCAGCATCATAATAGACAGAGAAGAAATAGAGATTGCTAACAATTTCAGCTTGGTAGTTCCACACTCAATACTCTTAGCACCAGCAGTCCAGAAATCAAAAGACAATTTGCATTAGGAAAATCTGTCAAGGACCTCTCCAGAATGCTAAAGAGCAATGAGGTCAGTCTGGAGAGTAAGGTGTGCTGGCTTCAGCCCACAGTCTTTGAAATTATCTGTTAAGCATCAAAGAACTGGACAATACCCAAAGAAGACAGAAAAAGTGATGACTTTGAGTTGTGGTGTTGGAGAAGAGTATTGACTATACCATGGATTTCCAAGACAGAGAGAGAGAGAAAAAAAAAAAACAACCCAAAAAATCACCACCACACCAGGTCTGTCCTAAAGAGGTGGAACCAAGCTATTTCTTGGAGGCAAGGATTTTGAGGTTCTGTATCACATATTTTGGATATGTTGCTAGGAGGTACTAATCCTTGGAGAAAGACATCATTCTTGGAAGGGTGGAGGGACAGCGCAGGAGATGAAGATTCCAGATGAGATAGATTGACACAGTAACTGGGGTAATGAGGGTTGGTGTGTCAGGGACAGTGAGATTGGTCTAGGTTAGGAAAGAATTCAGAACTACTGTGCACAGGGTTGCTCGGAGTCTTAGTAGACTTGACAGCACATAACAGTAACATTAAAAATTTGCTCTTTTACTGAATTTCCCCGAAAAATATCAGTATGGGGATTGTTTTATCCACAACCAGAAACCAGAGAAACAATAACAAACTCATTTGAACTGTGATGCCCTAATTAGAGTTAAAAACCAACTGAGCTAGCTGTATGGTCTTTTTAAGCCAAAAATGCAGCTTTTCATCTTTACATCCTCCCACAATGGCAAATAGAGAAGTCCGTATTAAGCATCAATTAAACTCAGTAAAGAACAAATGTCAGCTTCCTGATTTTCATAGAAAAGAGCAGCAGAGTATGAGCAAACAACCAAACCCAACTGAATCCTTTGATGCTTGTTTCACTATTATATAGAAACTCTGGCAGGAAACCACAGCTATATCCTTTTCTCCACTAAAGAATAATCTTATGAGTTGTTGAAGCACAGCTATCTTGATGCTGCACAGATTCTTGTGGCAACATATAAACCCACATTCATATGTTTTAAAGCACCTTTTCAATGTGTCTCAAGGAACAACAGTGACAATAGAGTTCTACCTTAATTGCCTTCATTGAGTATAGTCTAGTCAATTTTTGACTCATACTAGAAAAACCTAATTAAGCAAACAACCCAACCTGATGAATGTTCAAATTCCTCATTTGACTCAGACACACAAGAATTGCTAACAGACCAAAGATGCTTTACTCTCTACTCTCAAACCATGAAAATACAAATTCCTCCCTATTACAATTAAAATGACCCAAAAAGTAAATCCTGCTGCCTGCAAAAGGTAGAAACTCCATTTCAACATCTACATGCATAAGCACATTCAGGATGGACAGTAAAACATGTTTGAAATTTAATAGTAGGAGACGTGTAATGCATTTTATCAATGAAGGGACTTTTCTCTGAAGAGTTTTTACTCTTCTGGGAAGTACAAAGACTATGGCAGACGTCCAGAGCTTTCAAGGGCTCCAGCTTCAATGGGGAATACAGACACGTCTGTTTTATTTAACACAGATGTCAGAGATACAAAACTCTGTGTAGCTCTTTAACATGCACAGTACTTGGGTTCCCTGTGGGAAGTGTGTTTAACGAGGGCTTTGGTGAACATAAGGAACGAAAGATAAGAAGGTTCTCTCTACAGTCAAAGACTGAAGAGACCTATAATTCAGGAAATAGGTTCAAGAGAGAAGAAAAAGTAACACAAGACTAGAAAACAAAAATAGGGTGAAAGGCAGGGGGGCACTAGAATAGATAGAATTCATCTCAGAGATTCCTAGACCCACCTTCTCCTTTCTAGAGAAAACCCGAGATGATTCTGTATATTGCTTCACAGATTGTGACATTTATATACCACTTTCATGATATTTACCTTATGCGATTTTGATCTAAATTGTATTTTACTTAGTATTTTTTTTTCCACGGAGACTTTGGCTTGATTTCCAGCCAAAGTCCTTCATGCACAGCCGCCAGCCATCCGCCACTGATGGCTGCATGTTGGTATGCTGCTAACCGGATTCAGCTGAGCTTCCAGGCCGAGATGAACTAGGAAGAAAGGCCTTACAACCTGTTTCTTAAAAACAGCCAGTGAAAATCCTAGGGATCACAATGATCCACAATCATCAATCGTGATGGGTCACAATTCCACAGTGTTTCTCGTCACTGAGAATAAGGAACACATGCATCTAAGTGTGACAGAGAGATAGCTGTGAAATCATAGGCTTGGTATGCCAGTTATACCTAACATATTTTTCATGTTATGTATTTTAAATATACTTTAAGATTTAAGGAGCTCTGGTGGCCAATGGGTAAGATGTTGAGCTGCCATCCCAAAGGCAGGCAGTTCAAATTCATCATCTGCTCCAAAGAAGAAAGAAGCACAATCTCCTCCCATATCATTTACAGGCCCTGAAAAACTCCTGGAGGGTCAGCTTATCAGTTGGTTCAGACTCAATGGCACTCAGTTTGTTGTGGGAATGTTTTAAAAAAATTATTTTTATATGTTGTTGTTATGTGCCGTCGAGTCACTTTCGACTCATAATGATCCTATGTATAACAGCCCTAAACTCTGCTCTATCCTGTGCCAATCTCACTGTCTCCAACACACCTACCCCATTAACCCAGTCACTGAATCAATCCATCTCTTTGAGACTCTTCCTCCCCTGCACTGTCCCTCTACCCTCCCAAGCATGACATTCCTCTCCAAGGACTGGTCCCTCCTTGCAACATGTCCAAAGTATGTCAGACAAAACCTCAGAATCCTTGCCTCCAAGGAGTAGTAGGGTTTAACCCTCTCCAGGATGAGCCTGTTAGTTTTTTTAGCAATCCATGGTATATCAATAGTCTTCTCCAAAACCACAGCTCAAAGGCATCAATTCTTGTATCATCGCTAGTCATTGTCCAGCTCTCTGATACACAGCAAATGATTACAAAGACCATGGCCTGTATCAGGCACACCTTAGTCTCCAGAGTGACACCATTGTTTTTCAGTACTTTGGAGAGAACCCTAACAGCAGACTTTCCCATTGCAATATGTCTTTTAATTTCCTGACTGCTGGTATCAAGAGTATTGACTGTAGGGGAGCTCTGGTGCCCTAGTGGTAAGGAGCTGCAACTACAATCCCAGAGGCGCATGGTTCGAATCCACCAGATGCTCTGCCGGGGAAGGAGGGACAATCTCCTCCTGTACCAGTCAGATCTGATTTGACGGTACACTCACACAAAAATAATAAAAAAAAATTAAAAAAAAGAGTATTGACTGTAAAGCCAAGCAAACAAAAGCTGTGAACAATCTCAATCTCCTCACCATCCATCCTGATGTTGTCAAGTGGCCAAGTGATGGTATATTTGTATTTAAAATGTATTTATAACTATAGCAATACATTTCAGTAAGCAAAGTTGTGTCGTCTGCATAACGGAGGCTGTTGATGAATCTTCCTCCAATCCTGATGCCACATTCCTCCTCATAAAGCCCAGCTTCCCAAATGATGTGCATATGAACTGAAAAGGTATGGAGACAGAATGCAGATGGCCCAACTTGCTTACTGAATCTGAGGAGAATCTGAAACGCTTGCTGCAGAAGGTCAAGGACTATAGTCTTCAATGTGGGCTGAATTCAACATCAAGAAGACAAAGATTCTACTACAGGGCCAATTGGCAGCACCATGATAGATGGAGAGATGACTGAGGTTGTTAACAATTACAGCTTGCTCGGCTCCATAATCAACACTCTTGGCACCTACAGTCAGGAAATCAAAAGACGAATTGCACTGCAAAAATCTGCTGTCAGGGTCCTTTCCAGAGTACTTAAAAGCAATGATGCCAGTCTAGAGACTAAGGTCCACTTAACTCAGGCCATGGTCTTTGCAATTACTTGCTGTGCATCAGAGAACTGGACAATGACTAGGATAACAGAAGAAGAATTGATGCCTTCAAATTGTGACGCTGGATAAGAGTCTTGACCATACCATGGACTGCCAAGAAAACAAATAGGTCTGTCTTAGAGAGGGTGAAACCAAGTTTCTCCTTTGAGGCTAGAATTTTGAAGCTCCATCTCACATATTTTGAGTACATGGCCAGGACAGACTGGTCCTTGGAAAAGGACATCATGCTCAGAAGGGTGGAGGACCAGCACAGGAGAGGAAGACCCCTGATGAGAGGAATAGTTACAGTAACTGGGGTAATGGGAGTTGGTGTGTGGGAATCAGTGAGTTTGACTCAGGACAGGGCAGGCTTCAGGGCTACTGTACACAGAGTTGCTATGGGTTGCAGGCAACTTGCCAGCATATAACAACAACAACATAGCAATAGAAGTAAATCTGTATGCTACTGAAAATCATCTCTCATGTTGCTGAAGGAATGCTATTCAAAGTAGTGTACTGTACTGTGCTAGCTCCCAGAGCAAAGATAATGAGAATATACATGGTGTGGAAACATTCCAGATTGTTGGAAAGGGTTCCATAGTATGACTAAACTCTGTAGGTGAATTCTGTGAATTTTTTTGTTTTGTTTTTATTGTTAGAAATATATCAACTACTTATTATGATTGCTGGTTTGGGGCACTATTGAGTTGGTTCTGACTCAGGCTAACTCCAAGTAACAAAGAAGAACTGTCTCACAGGGTTTTTCAGATTGTCTGTTTTTAGAAGAAGATTGTTAGGTCTTTGCTGGAGCCCCTAGGTATGCTTGAACTGTCAAACTTTTGGTTAGCAGCTGAGTGCTAAATTGTTTGCACTACCAGGGCTCCTGGTTCCTACTAAAATTAAAATTTTAAAAAAATTAAATGAACTAAAAAGAGAAAGACAGAAGCCATGGCTTTAAAAATGACCAGCAATTGTTGACCTCTAAAATGAACAGAGATATATCTATTCATCCCACTAGTTTCACTAGAAATACTGTTTTAGTAAAGAATTTTGCTCAAATGGGCCTCCTGTATCTAGATTACTTTTATTTTACTCTTCAATTTGTAACCAAGACATTTAGCTATAATAAAGAACTGTTTACCTTTCATAGGTAAAGTAATGTCTATGATTAAAATAGTAATCGTTGAAGTTTTATTTCTATAAATAGTTCCTAAGTCCAAAGGCCATAGGTAAGGCCAAAGCCACATGCTTTTTCTTGAAATGTGTGTGCTTGTGCATGTGTGTGTGTGTATGTATCTACAAGTGACTGTGTGAAATGGATTTGATTTTTCTTTGAGGAAGCAATGCTGTTTGCTGAACATATGTGTCACCTAGGTATTCTGATAAAAACTTGTGTTTGCCAATTTTATCGCCTATGCAATAATTACAAAGTTTAAGCTAAATGTTTGTCCTTGACCTCACCCTGCTCGTTTCAAAGTGACTTATCACTAATTCAGACAATATCATGTTTTGTTTTAAACAACAAAACAATGAAATCCAAGATACAAAAAGATCAGTCCATAAAAACTGCCTTTTCACCATCATTCCACCTCTTACCTTATTTTTGACATCAACAGAATATTACAGGGAAGCATAGTGGTAAAACACATAATTAAAATATCATTTATGTACTTTGAAGATGGACAATCTGAAATTGCTTTTAATCTCAGTTTATTACTAATTTATAGTTTATTATTATTTTATACTTTGTTGTTGCTATTAAATGCTGTCGAGTTGTAGACAATGAATGAAAGACCTGAACACTTGTATAACTTTCATCGTTTCTCCAAGTTCATAGTTTCCGTAGGCAAGCTATTTCAAAAGTGGATGTGACTCCTGCTTCCAAGCTTGTTTTAATCAGGGAGCTCCACCAAACATTGTCCACTATGGGTAACCATTATAGCAGCTGACTCATCAATGTCACAGTGTTTAGCATCACAGCAACCATGAGTTACCCCTGTACAGGAAATTGACAGACCAGTGCTATACCCCTTAGAAAAAAAATGTTTGACCAAAACCAATTAAATCTAGGTCCAAGGGCCCAAATGCGTTTTTAAATAGGAGGCCGAATACAATCAACTCATAGCCAATGGCCAGTAAACATTGCACCCAAATTCTCACCAGAAGCAGAGATTAAACCTCTGTAGAGTCAGGCTGCTTCAAAAGACCCAACACCTGGATTCCAGCCCCATATTGGTGACCAAATGTGCATATGCAGTTCAGCCCACCAGCTGCTCCATGGGAAAAGAATGGGCAATCTTCTCCCATGTAATTTACTGCCTCTGAAAATCCACGGGAGGGTAAGCTTAGAGTCTATTCTGACTCTAGAACAATGAGGGGTTTTTTGAGCCCTAGAGAACAAGGCCAGAGAGGAGTCATAAGAACAACTTGTGAGTGTTAAACCACCACGATAGGAGGGAAAAAGGTAGTAAGAAGAAGACATGGGGATTTTACAGAGCACCTATGAAAATAGATTTGTCCTGAAATGAGGTGGAGTGTTTCCTAAGAATCCGAAGAATCATCTAAAATTGTGATCTTTAGTCTATGTGAAAATACCTTAGTGTATTTAGTGTACAAGTAATTTATAATGATAAAAGTAAATGATGGTGGTAAATGGTTAAAAATGAATTTAAAGCAGTTTTCTGTAATATCAATTACATTCACCTTGATGATAAACTTATTTTTAGAGTACTGTGACTCTCATTCACTTCACTTGCATTTGGAGGTGATTTCTTGAGTAGAAAACGAAGGGGAGGAAACTGCATGGACACTCCAGTACTCTCATGGGGAAGAAGTGTCTTTTTGGTACATGGCCTAGACACTGGCAGAGTACTGTTAGATTTAACTCTGGTGTCTGTTCCGCCTCTGTCATGTTTGCTACCTTCTGTTTCTTAGTTGCTTTTAGCAGAGAAAACTTCAAAATACACCCCCTGACGTTTTTATTCTTAGTAACCTTAAGGAAGTGTAGTGAGGGAATGACTTCCTGTAGGTTTTCCTCTGGCCTGACAGGGAAGAAAAGACCCCAGGTGAGGTGAACAGGTGTTTAGCTTGTGAGGAGGAAAGGAAATTAAGCTGAATTGCTGGCACCAACAGGAAGGAAGACAGACATGTAAGGGGGTTTTGCTTGGGACAAAGAAGGGAGCCTGGTGCTAGGTTACTAGGGGAATTCCCAGAGATTACGATGAAGAATACAGTTGCTGAAATCATATTTGATCATAAGTTTATCTTTTGCAGTAGTCTGTGGAATATTTGAGGAATCTGCTATGTTTTATTCAAGTTTCAATTGCTAGCACATAGACAGTATCAGACATATTTTAAGTACTCTATACAGTTATTTTGGAAGCAGGAGTGGCATCCACTTCCGTAAATAGCTTGCCTCCGGAAATCTTATGAAGCTGGAGAAAGGATGAAAGTCGTGCACTTAAGTTACGAGGACTTTTGTTCATACGGTCGCTATGAGAAAAGCTGGCCTAGTGGACTAAAAGTGATGTTACCAAGCCAAAGGTGAATGACTCTAATCCGTGGCCTTAAAGCCTGTTTTTCTCCTAGGTCGTATAGCCCTGGTGTGTCAATTTGCCAGACAAAGGTAATGTGTGGTCGCTGTGAAGCTGAACACTGTGACACTGATGTGTCAAATGTGTTAATGGTTACCCATGGCAGACAGTCTTTGGTGGGGCTCCCTGATTAAAACAAGCTTGGAAGCAGGAGTGGCATCCACTTCCGTAGATAGCTTGCCTCTGGAAATCCCATGAACCTGGTGAAAGGATGAAAGTCACACACACAAGTGTCGAGGACTTCCGTTCATAGTGTCGCTATGAGTCGTCTATGACTCGTCAGCACTTAACAACAACAACATACAGTTATTAACTGAGCCAAGAAGGCACCTTCTTTAAACTAAGGCTTTCCTACAACCCTGTTTTATGCACTATCCCTCATTTCCTGAATAAACTCTTTTATTTCCAGTGTGATAAAGGTGGTGGTAGTGTTAGGTGGTGTTGAGTATAAACCATAGTGACCCTATGAACAACTGAACTGAACCCTGTACCATCCTCACACTTCCTGACACTGGTGTCCATTGTACCAGTCACATTGTACCGTCAATCCATGATTGATAGTCTTCTTCTCTTTCCTCATCCTCCACTTTTCTAACCAGGATGTCCTTCCCCAAGAAATAGACTCTTCTATCAACATGCTTGAAGTAGATGAGATGAAGCTTTTTCATCTTTGGCTCCAAGGAGTTCCCTGGCTGTACTTTCTCCAAGATATATGTGTTTGTTTTTTTGGTAGTCCATAGGATATTCAGTACTTTTCTCCAGGACCACAATCCTTCTGTCATCCTTATTAATTGTCCAGCTCTCTGATGTGTAGCAAGAGATCAGAAGGACCATGGCCTGAATCAGACCTTCTTTAGTCCTGAAACTGACATCATTGCCCCTCAGTATTTTGTAGAGACTCCTGACTGCAGACTTCACAATGCAATAAGCCTCCAGATTTCCTTACTGCTGGTTATTGTTGTTATGTGGCATTGAGTCACTAACAACTCATAGCAACCCTATGTGCAATATCCCTAAACCTTTCTCTATCCTGCACCAATCTTATCTCTGGCACACCTAACCACCTATTACTCAGTAATTGAATTAATCCATCTCATCAAGGGTCTTCCTCTCTTGCATTGTTCCTCCACCCTCCCAAGCATGATGTCCCTCTCCAAAGACTGGCCCCTTCTTGCAACATGTCCAAACTATGTCAGACAAAGCTTCAGAATCCTTGACTACAAGGAGCAGCCTGGTTTCACTCTCTCCAGGATGAACCTGTTTGTTCTCTTAGCAGTCCATGGTATATTCAGTACTCTTCTCCAGCACCACAACTCAAAGGAATCAATTATCCTTCTATCCTCCCTAGTTATTTTTCAGCTTTCTGATGCATAGCAAGTAATTACAAAGACTATGACCTTGATCAGGCACAACTTAGTCTCCAGAGTGACATTGTTGCTCTTCAGTGCTTTGGAGAGATCTCTGGCAGCAGATTTTCCCAATGCAATTCATCTTTTAATTTACTGGCTACTGGTGCCAAGAATGTTCATTGTGGAGCCAAGCAAACTAAAGCTGTTAACAATCTCAGTCTCTTCACCATCTATCATGATGCTGCCAATTTGCCCAATTTGTGGTGAGAATCTTTGTTTTCTTGACATTGAGCTTCAATCCATATTGAAGGTTGCATCCATTAACCTTCTGCAGCAAGTGCTTCAGACTCTCCTCAGTTTCAGCAAGCAGGGTTGTGTCATCTACATAACGCAGATTGTTCATGGATCTTCCACCAATCCTGATGCCACACTTCTTCTCATACAGCCCAGCCTCCTGGATAATCTGTTCTGCATATAGATTGAAAAGTGTGGAGATAGGACATATCCCTGTAGTACACTCTTCCAAATTTTGAAGCATGCAGTGTTTCCTTGCTCTATTCTGATGACAGCCTCCTGGTCCAAGTATAGGTTTCACATAAGCATGATCAAATGTTTTCAGACTTTCAATCTTCTCAGATTTAGCTACAGTTTGTTATGACTGATGATACCAAGGATATTTCTTATAGATCCAAGTATAGTGAAATCATTGACAACTTCAATCTCTTTTCCATCTGTCATGATGTTATCTATCAGTAAGAACTTATTTTTTCTTAAAATTGTGATGCAATCCATATTGAAGGCTGTATTCAAGGATCCTAGATTTCAAGTCCTCCTCACTTTCAGCGAGCTAGGTTGTATCATCTGTATAACACAGGTTGCTGTTGAGTCTTCTTCAATCCTGATGCTACATTCTTCTTTATAGATTCCAGCATCTCAAATAATTTTCTCAACATAGAGATTGTATAGGTGTGGAGAAATAATACAATCTTGATGCACTCCTTTCTTAATTTTAAACCATGTATTGTTCCCTTGCTCTGTTCATACAAAAAGTCTAGGTTTTGCATAAGCACAATAAAGTGTTCTGGGTTTCTCATTCTTGTCAATGTTATGCATAACTTGTTATGATCCACACAGTGAAATGCCTTTGCATAGTCACTGTCACTAAAGCACATATAGATATTCTTCTGGTTTTCTTTAGTTTTTCTTTACAGGCAGGATCCATTTAACATCAGCAAGGATATATATTCCTGGTACCACAGCCTCTTCTAAATCCTTCTTCTGGAAGTTCTAGTCATTTTTTAATGATTTTTCAGCAGTACTTTGCTTGCATGTGACATTAATGATATTGTTCAATAATTTCCACATTCTGTTGTATCACTTTTCTGGGAAATGGGAACAAATAGGAATCTCTTCCTGTCAGTTGGCCAGACAACTATTTTCCAAATTTCCTGGAATAGACTGGTTAGCACATCCAGGTCTGCATCTGGTTTTGAAATATTTCAATCGGTATCCCATTGATTCACAGGGCTTTATTTTTTGCCAATACCTTCAGTCAGCTTAACCTTCTTCCTAAATTACTATTGGCTCTTGTTTATATGGTACTTCCTGAAACTTCCCAGTGTCAGCCAATTGTTTTTATTAGAGTGACTCTGTATATTCCCTCCATCTTCTTTTGATGCTTCCTGGATCATTCAACATATGGTCCATAGCATCCTTCAATATTGTGACTCGAGGCTTAAATTTTTTCATTTCTCTCAGCTTAAGAAATGCAGACCAAATTCTTCTTTTTTATTCTCCAATTCCAGCCCTTTGAAAGTCCCATTATAACACTTTGCTTTGTCTTTTTTGAGCTGCTCTTTGAAATCTTCTGTTCAGCTCTTCTGTGGAAGGAATTGTTGAAGAAGCTCAAAATCAACAGTTAAAACTAGGCCAGGGGCAGACTGTCAGATCATCAATTACTCATGTTCAGGTTCAAATAGAGCCTGAAGAAAATGAAAACAAATTTATGAGGACCAAAATATGATCTTGAGTCTATTCTGCTTGAATTTCAAAATCATCTTAAGAATAAATTTGAAGGACTGAACACCAGTGTTAGAAGACCGGATGAGTTGTGGTATGACATCAAAGATATCATCCATGAAGAGAGCTGAAGGTCATTATAAAGACAGAGGAGAAAGAAAAAAACAAAATGGATGTCAGAAGAGACTCTGAAAATTGTATTGGAGCATTGAGAAACAAAAACAAAGGAAAAACATGCAGAAATAAAAGAGCTGAAATGAAGATTTCAAAGGGAAGCTCAAGAAGAGAAGTCTAGTGTGAGGACTGCTTTTATTTTTTATTTGCAAAACAGTAGCAACTGGTACAATCCTAGATCAGACATAACTCGGGTTATTGACTTTTATCAACACTCCCAGGGGCTTAGGCTCACCACCAGAAAACTACAAATCCTTGGGGGATGATCTTTTAAAATATCCCATAATTACAGTTCTAAATAATAAAAATAAACAAAGAAAAGGAGAATAGGGTCTTTAGGAAAAAAAAATGAAAGTTTCAGGGTAACTGCATTTGACTTCTTTAAAATCAGTAAGAAAAAAAATGACTATTCATTAAGAATTTAGTAGCCTATAGTTTTTAATAGAGAATCAGTACATTCCAGGCGACATGTCTAGTATTTAAACCCTTAGGTATCGTTCTCCAAGGAAAGGCCTTTCTCTACGAAGAAAGCCTAAGGAGGATGTAGCTCGGTGTCCTCTGTTGGCTTCAGCTGGTACTGTTCTCAGCGCTGTCTTCTCGGAGTGAAGTTGCTGAAACACCGACACTTGAAGATTAATAATTAGATGAAAGGATGTTTTTAGAAATAATGTAGGAGGCACAATGTGGGGGTGGCAATGCAGTGAAGTGCTCACAAGGAAGGAAAGTGGCAGTAAAAGTTGAGAAAAGAACCAAAGATCTCAGGGAGCTACTAAGAAGACAGCTTTCCCTATTGAAGAGCTGTATCTGAGAATCTTGAGGTCTCAAGGGGGCATTTGTCTTTATTTGTAACATGAAGACACCGACTGTGACAGTCACTCCTTTTTCAGCCTTGCTAACAGAGCAGCTCCACACACTCCAGAGGCTGGAGCGTGCACGGATCTGACAGGCTTCGGGGGTAGGTTGAAAGCACCTTCAATTGCAATCATTAGAGATACTTTCCTCTTGGCTGTACACACAAAATTGCAAACTGAGATGTGAGTTGATATTGCTACATAGAGTTTGTGTCCACTGCCAGGCCTACTATGTAGAATGCACTGTTACTTGAAAGATTTGCATATGTTTAAATGCTTTCAGGAGATTATAAATTTGGTGTATATATAAAACTCAAAGCTCTTCACTGTGGAGTCAAAACTAACTGATAGCTGACCCTTCACTGAGTTTCCAGAGGCTGTAAAACCCAAGCAAAGACACTGACCATTTTTTTACCCCTAGAGTCACTGGTGGATTCAAACTCCCAGAGACACAGAGCTTTAGGTGAGCAACACTCCTTTATGACCTTTGCCTCCAGAGTGCGGTTTGCTATAGTAAAGAGTTGTACATAAGATACAGATGTTAATTGTCATCAAGTAGATTGATTCATGGGTTGCAAATAAATGCCATTCTTTGAAGTTTTCAAGACTGTGATCTTTTGGAAGCAAATTATCAGGTCTGTCTTAAGTATTCCTATGTGGACTGACCCATCCAGTAGCAACAAATATATTCCTTAACCATTTGCACAACCTAGGTAGTCCATTCTGGTAAAGGAAGTATATGTCAAAAATATGGAAGGCAACAATACTCCCCATTGACCTATATGGTAAAGAAAAAAAATGCAGATCATTGTTAAAACTGCTAATGTTTTCAGTTTGCCACATGTGATACAGCAAAAGAAGAATGAATGGAAATAGGAAATACAAAGAGGAGGCAGGAGGAGTGCTGTTAAAACATGGTGTTTATCATTAGTATCCCAAAATATAATGTGTGTGAAATGAGGAGTGGAAAACCAATCTTCTCTGTAAACTTTCATTCACATTACAAGAAAAAGTTAATAAGAGCAAATAAAATATATGAAGCAATCCAGTAATATATATTAGTGATTTTTCGGTAAGGTAATAGTTCTGGTGGCTTAAGGGAGCTGTGCAATACCCTCCTGGGATATTGAATGCCTCTGAAAATCAGCTCGAGGGTCAGCTTTGAGTCAGTGTTGACTTGATGATATATAACACCACAAAGTCTAAAAGAAAGAAAAAAATTTAAATGTTTGTTAAAAAATATTAATATTTTCTGTTTGCTATGTATGTTAACAGTAAAATAGCAACTACACTAACAAAAATCTCCATCTCTTCATTCACAGCATAGATAAACTTCACTTATAGTTATTAAGCTTTCACTGAATCTGTGTATTTTTTATATTTTTTTTATTAATATAGTTTGTTTATTTTT
>NW_006400189.1:390205-429622 GCF_000299155.1 Elephantulus edwardii | reverse complement strand
GGGGGGGGGGGAGCAATGCGATACCTGAAGATGGGGGTCGTGGGTCAGAGCTGCAGGGTTGTGTCTGAATCTGTGTATTTTGATGACAGAAATTTTCTGGGCTTTCAAAAAGGCTCATGGAAGATAATTGCATTCAGGTTTTCTCCACTTTAAAGAATAGCATGTATTCATGTGTAGAGCTGTAGCATTTCAGAGCCTGGATTTCACAAACTCATACCGGTTCCTGGTAATACAAGTAAGTGAAGCTGTTGGTGACTTTTATGAGCCTCAAGGTCAGAGAGGCAATAGGGCATCGTGAGAACTTCTGGTAAAACAGCAACAGCACAAAAACTAACCAGCTCCAACCTGGAAAATGTGAGCCAGTGTTTCAATTTGTTACAATAGATCTAATCTTAAAATATTGGCATAATTAAAAGATACTCTATAAGCAAAATAAGGGAGCTCTGGTAACCTAGTGGCAAGAAGCTGTGCTGCAATCCTGAAGGCATGTGGTTTGTACCCAGGAGCTGCTCCATAAGAGGACAGGCAATCTTCACCCATGTGATTAACTGCCCCTGAAAATCTGTTGGAGGATCAGCTATGGGTGGGTTATACCTCCACAGTACAGAAAAACAAACCAAGTAAAGCATGATCTTTTTGTCAGGTCCACAGCTGGTCAGTTTCTAATCTGTTGCAAGCATCCTCAAAGCCGAAGCTGGAAGAGGGTCAGCATAGTGAATCATGTCCCTCAGATGCTCACAGCAGAGCACTGTGTTCTGAAAACCTACAGGCACCATGTACAAATCCTCTTCCTTGCAGGAGGAGATGGCACAGGCCTTCTTCACCACTTCAGTCGGAGTTCTGGTGACATAGTCTGTAGTACAGAGTTGAGCTGTTAACCCAAAAGCAGTGTCCCCTTGGCTGTTCAAATCCAGCAGCTAAGGAATCACAGCTTCAGAAACCTAATAGAGGGTCAGCAGTATGTTCAGCCTTGACAACAGTGGGATTGAAGGTTTGGATTTGTTTCTTTTCTTTTGATTTTGGTGGGTTTTTTTCCTTTTTTTTTTTTTTTTCACTTGGAACACTGACCAGAGGATGACAGAAGAAAAATCAATGCATTTGAAGAGTACTGCCTATCCCATGGACTGCCAAAGAACAAGCAAGTCTGTCTTGGAAGAAGTGCAGGGTGCTCCCTAGAGGCCAAGATGGTGAGACTTAGCCTCGCAGACTTTGGGTATGTTGTTAGGAAGGGCCAGTCCTTGGAAGACACATCATACTGCAGATGATGGAGTCAGTGAAAGAGAGGAAGACCCACTACATGACGATGGACTGACACAGCGACTTTAACAATGTGCTCCAACACAGCAGAGCTGGTCAGGATGGTGCAGGATTGAGAAGAGGCCAGATCTATTGTTCATAGGGTTGCTATGAATTGTAGTCAATTTGATAATACTTAACAACAACAAAGCAAAACCATAACTTTCATATGCACTGGGAAGCCAAAAAAACCATGATGAGTTGCTTTACTGGGATACTCATTCTACTATGGAGCTCTGGAGTTGAAGCTGTAATATTTCTGAGGCATGCAAGCAATGGTGTTTCTCTGGAAACTAAGGTGTGTCTGATACAGGCTATGTTCTTTGCAATATGCATAAGAGAGTTGGACAAAGACTAGGAAGGACAGAAGGAGAATTGATGCCTTTGAGCTGTGGTGCTGGATGTACCATGGACTGCCAAGAAAACAAACAGATTCATCCTGGAAAGGGTTAAACCAGGTGGCTCCTTGGAGGCAAAGATTCTGAGGCTCCATCTAACATACTTTGGACATGTTGTAAGGAGGGACCGGTCCTTGGAGAAGGACATCATTCTTGGGAGGGTGGAGGGACGGTGCAAGAGGGGAAGACCCTCAATGAGGTGGATTGATTCAGTGACTGGGGTAATTGCGATGGGAATGTCAGAGACAGCGTGATTGGCACAGAATGGAGCAGGGTTTAGGGCTGTTGTAATGTGTCGCAAACACATAACAACAACAACAATGCCAATTAAAATTTATGTAAGCATTGAAATTTCAACTTGCTAAATTTTAACCTGCATTTTTAATAAACCATTTATATAAGGATCCCACAAAGGGTAAGTTGAGAAAATAACATAAGAAAGCATAAGATGGAATTTAGAAACTAGTCTAAAACAATTATGGAGAATTTTGAAAGTATGTTTTATATTCACTTTTGTATTATGTTTCTATTAAGGTGCAAAGAAAAGAAAAACGCTTCCATATTATACTCAGCAGCCTTTTCACTGCCCTACACACACACACACACACACACACACTTCAGTGTAATAACCCAGAGGCAATGCAAAATTATGAATCCTGAAGATACTTGTCATATTGCACTGATTAAGGCAGACACATTAAAACAGCCTATTGCATTTTAGAAAAACTGTCAACAAGAAGTGGGACAGAAAAGATGCTCTGACTCTTCAAAAAATAAAGTTAACAAGAACATTTCTCCCCCTCGGGCATTTAATCTAACTTAAGTTTCACATTGTAAAGAAATAGTACTGCTTCTCCAAGACCCGGTGTGGTTAACTTTAATTTTGACAATTTCAGAATCAATTATCTCTGAAATATTGATCAAGAATCTATCCAGACAAAACATTTTTATTATTCTTCCTAAAACAGATCTCCAACATTAATGGACTATTTGCAATTCAGGCTTTTAAATAGGATCATCTGGAACTCTTTTCCTTCAGAAAAGCAGCAGATGCAAACGTGACTTTTTTTAAGGCGCTTTGGAAATCTCTGTCCAGCTGTCCCTTACTGAATTAGCAACCATGCTCAGGTCCCTGGAGATGCCTGTGACTTTGTGGGGTTTTATGCTCCTGCCATCAGCTCTTTTCAGGGTTTATTTGTTTGTGTGTCACAAGGATGTGAATAGAGATGAAAGCAATATTCCTAGGGATGACTTGGGAATCTTCTCTGTTTAGGTTTCAATGACTAGAACTGAAGACATTTAATCCTGTGGGTAAAGTTCAGAAAAACCCTTGCATCAAGTTACACAGCTGATGCCCACAGTTTTTCTGCTTCATCAGACCCCTTTAATGACAGATCACTCCTGTCATTAAGAAAGGCCTGCTGTGTCAACTCACAATTTTGGAGAAGGGGCGTATAAGTCATTTGAGTTCCCTCCCTTCACCCACTCAAGGGATTTGGGGACATTTTCTTGAGTGGTGTGTTGGTGAGAGGGTTCTGACATTTTAGGCCCTGCTCTAACAGGGACTTAAGACAAAATGTTTAACTTCTCTGAAAGTCTCATCTATATCTTTTCCATATCATTATTTAAGTAACAGCATGGACTAAGTAGTGGCATCCAAACCTTGCTATGAGTACAAAAATTAGTACAAAATTAACCACAAAAATCTATATCAAATTAACCACAAAAAGGCAGAGGCTACAAATGCCCCAAAGTTCATTCTGTTAAACCAACATTTTCTGTGATGATGATTTCTGTTAAATCATCATTTTCAGCATTAACTGTTCCTCCTGATCTCAAACCTTTCATCTGTTTTTTAGGGGGCTTTGCAATTTGCTGGAAGGGCCTCAAAGAACTCATGCTGCTGTTGATTATGTCTGGCACTTTTTGAGGCTACCCCAAGAAAGCGGAGGTAAGCACCCCCAAAGGTCCCAAAGTAATTTTCTTATACAGAAGTGCCAAAGCATAGACCATGCCCCCAGAGGAACTAAAGGTGCTAATTTGGTTCATGCCTTACTCTACCCTTTGTTGTTGTTCGGTGCTGACTCGTAGTAACCCTATAGCCCACTTGGACCCTGCTCTATCCTGTGCCATCCTCATTATTTCTGACACACTAGGGCCCATTGCTGAAACCACCGTGTCTGTGTCTGTCAATCCACCTCATTGGGAGTCTTTCTCTTCTTTGCTGACCCTCCATCATTCCAAGTCTCATGTTCCTTTAAAAGGACAGCCTTTAGTACGTCTTGAATCAAAACAGTAATTTTCTTTCATCCACCAGGTGTCCTATATTTCTTCAGATTAACCACCTGAGCGGGCTCAGGCAATCCTAATGGCCCCCATTTAGCAGGCCAAATCAACACTGGCCTCAGAGCCTACCTACATGGCTTGTTTTACCGTATCTAATAAAGGGAGTGTTCTCCAATGAGACATAATGTCCATATTTTGATCAACTAACTGAACTTTAACAAGGTGGAGTCTCAGTGTCAAGGGATAAAAAAGCTACTTGGAGGAGTAAACCCTGGACACCAAAATATCCTTCTAGGAATTTTATAAAAATATAGATTTCCAAACCCTCCCTCCAGAATCTGATTGAGTAGATCATAACATTTAACTCTCTGACCAAGAGTTAGTTATAACGCCTATTGTTATTCTTGTTGTTATATGCCATAGAGTGGGAACTGACTCACAACTGACCCCTAAGTGGGTTTTCAGAGGCAGGAAATTGCTTGGGAGGAGATGGCCCATCATTCACCCTAGTAGATTCAAACAGCATGCCCTTGGGTTGGCAGTTCAACTTCTCACCAATAAGCCACCTGGGTTGTACCATCTAAAATTATGAAATTGGCTCCAAATTATCCCACTAGCTTCAAAAGAAAGCAGACAATCAAATTCCAGACATGAACGATTTTCAAGTAGTTACATGTTATGCATTCCAGCTTACCCAACCAAAAACCTATGACAAATGTGTTTGCCTGCTTTCAATATAATAAGTTATTAAAATTGTAAGAGCATATACACTCTCTCCCTTAAGTTCAATAAATGTTTTAATACCAAAGTGCAATGTCACAGTAATGCATTTATTGCCTATAATAAATACTTAATACTACTACTACTAGAATGTTGAAGCTCTGTCTCACATACTTTGGGCATATGCCCAGGAAGAACCTTGGAGAAGGACATCATGCTTGAAGGGTGGAGGAACAATGCAGGAGAGGAAGACCCAGGATGAGATGGATTAATACAGTAACTGGGGCACTGGGGGCTGGTGTGTCGGAGACAGGATAGGGCAGGCTTGAGAGCTGGGGTAGCTACAAGTCACAGGTGACTCGACAGTACATAATAACAACAACAACATACACTTATGATAAATGTTTTATTATTATTGACTTGACTGTTATTTCCAAACAGATCTAAACACTCTGATGTGATGAAGTAAGCAGGGAGAGGTATCTAGGACATTTTTATATAAAAAGGTGAATTTTCATATTTGATTGCGCTCTGGGTTGTATTGCTGAACCAAAGGTGATGCCTCTGCCGATTCAAATTCGCCAGTGGCTCTGTAGAGGAAAGATGTGCAGAGCAATCTCCTTCTGTGTGATTTACAGCCTCTGAAAAAGCACTGAAGAGTCTGCTGTGGGTCAGAACTTCTGCTTGCTACATTGGTTAAAGTTACAGCTTTATACAAAAAGTTATCTATGTTATAACACTGTTTCATTTCACAAGAAAGAAAGTGTTGAAAAACTGACCCCAAAAAAAGGTATTAGAAACACAAGGACTCTTAGTTTTGTTTCCACAAAATAACTGCTAGGCTAAAGAGCTGCTATGTTAATTTCAGGAAATGCTAACAAATATATTTAATAAAACCAAGACAATGGAAAATCATAAAAAGTGAGAAAAATAAGATATTATATTCTTAACAGAAGACACTGTTCTTGAAAAAATGAGGCTTGTGGAAGAGAAGGGTTTTCTGAGTTTATGAAAATCGTATTATTTTCCTCTCAGTGCTAATGATTATATTGGTGTTCTGAGAAAGGAAATAATCATGCTGCAATGATTGAAATATCATGCAATTTCAATAGTTGAACCACCAAATTCAATTGAAGCAAGGCAAACCATTAAATTACTGCAAGAGAACTAAAAAGATGACAGCAAGCTGCCGATTTATGATGTTTTAGCCATTCTGGCTAGATTTTCTTAAAGTACCAGTATTAGGAAAAGAAAGCTACATGAAATCCTTGAGTCTAAACAGAAAATCCACTGCAATTCTCTTCCTCCATGTCAATATGTGTATTTTCTTTGGTAAGTAACTTTGAAACATAACTCATATTATCACCCGTCTAGTCTTTATTTCCTCATTCTATGACCACTGTTGCTTTCTTATAGCCCACCCAGGGCCTATCTCTCATTCATGCTCTTGTTTAAAGCCTGTCTCCTCTTTGAAGCCTTTCTAGAATATAGTCTCCAAGTATCATCTCCCCATCTGAGTTCCCTGTCAGCTGCTTGTTAAGTCTTAATAACTTGTCTGTCCCTCAAAATTACTATTTGAAATGCTGCATCTATGCTTATATATCAGGTCAGGATCATTCCTGGGGTTTTGCAAATCAGAAACATCTCATATATTTTCTCATATATTCCTTTAAGCAGGAGATTTTGGATTTTGGGGGAGGTGATATATAAGGTGCTAAACATTTTGCATAAAATCCTGTATGTAACTACATATAAATATGCATTTTTAAAAGTTATAGGAACAATCCTTACTCTCTTATTTCACTTTGGGATTTGTGGAGAAAAAACAAAACACCCAACCTAAAACAAACATAATCAGACCTGACAAAATGACTTCAGAGAAGAGCAAGTCCTGGTTACTATGAAATGACTTTAATATGTTTTTTCTTTTAAAAGCAATTTTAACATTTTCATATGGTAATTCAGTTTTCTTTGCCCACACTCCTAAATGGTTTGCTTGTTCCTGCAGTTTTTATACCATCACATCTTTGCCCTTCTGTAGTAATCTGGGAAGACCGCATGCTAGGAAATAGGAAAGGTAAGAGGGAAAGAAGAATACCTTCAACAAGACTGACTAAGACAGTGACTGGAACAATGGGCTCAAGCATTTCTGAAGATGGTGCAGGATAGGTCAACATTTAGATCTGTTTTTCAAAGGTTCACTGTGAGTCATAGTTGACTAGATGGGATCTAGCAACAAGAGTTATATGAGACAATTACATATTTGAAATAGTCTTTTCCATCCTTTTAGTCCTCCGATGATTGTCATATAAGATACTCTGCATTGCACAATAACAAGCAAACTCAAATTTCTCTTCTCTTCATTCTCTCTTTTATTTTCTCATGACGCAAAGTGGGTGATAGATATTTCATGGATGAAGAAATTGAGGCATTGAGGATTACGACTTTCTCAAGGATATTTCCCATTACTAGAGAGCCCTGATGCCTAGTGGTAGTGGTAAAGAGCTGCGTTGCCAACCTAAAGGCACGCAGTTCGAATCAACGACTGCTCTACAGGAGAAAGATGGGCAATCTCCTCCTGTGTAATTAATTTACTGCTTCTGGAAACCCTCGCGGG
Organism: Elephantulus edwardii; assembly: GCF_000299155.1. Classification (NCBI taxonomy): domain Eukaryota; kingdom Metazoa; phylum Chordata; class Mammalia; order Macroscelidea; family Macroscelididae; genus Elephantulus; species Elephantulus edwardii. Next base: position 422,305 of record NW_006400189.1, on the reverse strand, counting down.
GGTCATCTATGGGTGGCTTCTGACTTGATGGTACCACATAGCAACAACAACAACAAAATTGTAAACTAAGGTGCATACAGTCTCAAAGAAGAGGATATAAAAGTGGGAGTCATGAAAAATAAAGAGCCTGAATATGAATGCGGCTCCCCAATTTATTCAGATTAAATGGCTTTCTGATCAGATGAGCTAGAAGCTCTCCTGGACTTTTTTTGTGATAGACGCTACCTTGTTCTCTAGCCTCACATTTCCATCTTTTTTTTATTCATACATTATTTTTCAGGAAACATTAGAGCTACCTGTTCTCCTGCATATCTAGCTCCTGTCCCAGAAATGTCTGTCTTCTATTCTTTACCAAGATACTTCTCACTCAGCATGCTGAGAAACTTGCCTCATCCCTTCCCCCTCCACAGCCTGCCTTTCCCAGCACCCTCTGCTCATGCCCCTGTGGCATGAAAGACCTGTGAATGTCAGTTTTCCTACCATATTTTGTCATGAGAGACTACGTCTCCTTCGCACATCTGTCCTAAACTGAGAACCATATATGTTGAGTGCCGTGCATGACTTAGCAAGTGAATAAATGTATCTCTAATTTGAATGAATGCATAAGGTGCAGACTAGGCAGCTGCTGAGAAAGCTCAGTGTGCATTCTGACTCCCTAATGCCAGCAGTTTATGATTTGGGGATTCTATGACTGATATTTTAGAGCTTGCCAATAGGCTTCAGATTTTGTGACTGGAATTTCAAACAGTGAAGCATAAATCAAACCCAGCCCACTGTCTCTGAGTTGAAACCAACTCATAGTGAACACTCCACACCACCCACCCCAATCAGGTTTCCTCAACCTCTAAATATTAACAGGAAAAGATTGTCCATTTTCTCCTGTGGAGCCACTAGGAGATTTGAATTGCTCACCTTCTGGTTAGCAACACAATGGTCTATACACTATACCATACTCGATCCATACAGTGGAGCATGTTGTTGTTGTGTATCTTTGAGTCAGAACCAACCCATAGTCGACCCTCCAGTAGATTTCCAGAGGCAGTAAATCACAAGGGAAGAGATAGCTCATCTTTTCCCCACAGAGCACCTGGTGGATTTGAATCATATACCTTTGCATTGACAGTTCAATTCCTTACCATTAAACCACCAGTGCTCCCTTACAGTAAAGTACACTGTTAGGTGTCATTGAGTTGAGCACAACTCATTACAACCCTCTGAATGACAAACTTGATGTTGTTGTGTACCATTGAGTCAGGACTGACCCATAGCTGACCCTCCCACAGGTTTTCAGAGGCAGTTAATTGCCCATCCTTCCCCATGGAGCAGCTGGTGGCCTTGAACCATGTGCCTTTGGGACTGCACAGCAGCTTCTTGCCACTAGGCCACCAAGCCCTCTTGAAGTATAGTGATATCTAAACACATTCTTTCAAGTCATTTGAAATTCAATTAAGAAAAGATTATATGATAAATTCATGCATTAGAAAAACCTTTTGAAGGAACCTTTATTTAAAAACAAAACAAACAAAAAAAACACCAAAAACCAACCCAAACAAAGTAGAAATTTTAAAACTACTTATTTGAACCTTCCCTGCCCTCCATCTGACATATCTGATTTATATAAGATTTCAGTCCTCCTCTTCCCATATGAAGCTGATGCAGCTGCTATTTTTCATCTTAATCATTTTCACCCAAGTCTAATTAGTGAGCAGGTGAAATCTTACTATGTATTCTACTAAGTTCCTCAACATTCCCTTAAAAATGTACCAACAAACACTGAAAACATATTGTACGTGGTTCCCCATGGGTTCTTCTGCTCTGTTTGCAAAATAAATTTAAATTATATGATATCTTGCAATGACAAGCACTGCTTCCCCTCCCCTTTATCCTTATGAGTCAAGAAACTGTATTCTCTGCTGATGGGGTAAAAAACTTGAGAACGTTTCAGGATTCAATTTCAAAAGAACATTCTCCGGTACAAAATCCCACCATTTGCAGATAGGAACAGAGAGGAATTTTTTTTTTCCTTTTCTAAGCTGTGACTCATGTAGCTTTATTTCCACAGTTGTTACTCAGGGCAGGCCATTGGTGAACACAATGGAACTGAAAGAATAGTTTATAACTGACAAATAAGCACATTCGCTAGAAGTACACTCAAAGCATTATCAAAGTAAAATATGCAGCAGCACCAACAAGTGCAAACAAAAGCCCACGCAAGAGATGTGTAAATATTTCATGAGGCTAAGCCTTAATCAACTCTCCCCAAATCTTGCTGATGGTGTAAACACTTCAGTTTCTTCCAGTCCCCACCGTGACCCAGATTCCTGGCAAAAACAAAACGAGAACACGGAGCAATGGGTCTTTAACAACTGTGCTGTGAAAAATAAGGAGATGGAGCAAGTCCAAGTCCTGCATGGACAGGAGGAAGTAGAAACCCTAATCAAGGTTGTTGCTTCTTGGGTGACTACTCAGAGCTCTGCTTCTCCCACCCCCTTCCAGACTTTGCCTTTTTCCACTTCCTCTGTTGCTTTCTGGACATTCTCATCATCTTAACCTTGAACTGACTCCAGTCTAAGCAAAGATTTCTTCCAATGCTCCTCTAGATCCTTTAAAGCTCTGCATGAACTTGCTGTCTTCACCATCACCAAAAACGCACTTCCCAGCATTTACTAACTCTTTACTCCTCCTCTGACTGCCCATTGTTGCGTCTGAAATTTTCCCTACATCTATTTTGTCCATCTGCCTGGAGAGCTGAGGATCTACTGTGCTCTTCAAACCTTTAAAAAAAAAAATCCACCTCTGTCTACAGAACCATTTATAGCCTGTAGTCACTACCCTGATTTAATGTGGTTCCAAAGTTCACCTCTAGACACTGCACAGGTCTTTACAGTGATTTCCCCTTATCAGCCTCTGTCCACCCTTCCTGTCTCCCCGCCTACATTAGGAAAAACTATGTCTACATTTAAATATGTGTATGCATGTTACATATATACGCAGACCCGCAGATATATAATTACTGCAGTGTTTTGACCTTAAAGGTTTATTCTAAAAGCACAAGAAAAATGCCAGTGAAGTACAGTTACACACACACACACACACACACACACACACTCATACACTCACACACACCTTTTTATCAGGATATAAACAGAGTATGCACACACAACTGATTTGTAAATCCCAGCCAAAGACCACAGAGGACTTCTCCATTTACCTTCAAAGCCAGATTCTATGGGAGCAATGACCTTGCAGATTCATCGCCTGGGAGGAAGAGGGCCCCTCCTGAAGTGCAGGATGGGATGGGGGACAGAAGCAACAGGCAAAAGATCACCAAGCAAAATGTGAGCCTGAATCCATCCCCACCAGTACAGTGCACGCTGCACAGCTCCGGTTCCCAGGGCTGGACTCTGGGGAGGTGGCACGGCGGGGTTGTCTTCTCTCCTGGACGCTGGTCGCCTACCTGCTCTCCCCTGGCTCTGTCCAGCTCGGCGGGGCCACAGCCTGCACCCTGGCAGGGGCTTCCTGTCTCATATCCCCACCTGGAGCTCTCGGCGCCACACTGAAGGCAAGCTGAGCGCGTGTAGAAACTGAAATTACTATGCAAAGAGCAGAGGTTGCGCCCGGAAGCCGAGAGGAGACCTAGGGGGCTGTTCCCACCGCAGGGCTGCAGCCTCCGTCGCTGCCGGCTCTGGAGCCAATTTGGAGGTGGGAGTTCAGGTGTCCCCCTGTTGATTGGTCAGGCCCAGGGTGTGCCCGTCGGCCCACCCGGGGCAACACAGCGGTGCCTGAGCATCGGAGGAAGGGGCCGCAGGTTTGCAGGCAGCCCCAGCGGCAGCAGCAGAGGCAGCAGGACACCGAGAGCTCCGCCCCCACGAACCCCTTCCCCCGCCTTCCCGGTCCCCGGGGAGAATGTTGCAGCCGCCGCTGCTGCGAGCCAGGCGGGGGAGCTGGGCCCGGCCGGCAGGTCGTGGTTCTGCTGCAAGACCAGCTGCAGAAGGAAAGTTAAGAAAGGGATTAAGGAAGAGAGCTGGGGGCTTGAGAGCGACTCAGCAGGCAATCGGGCCCCGACTCCCTCCCACAGGTTACCAGACTGCATGGCTAAGCCTAGACTTCAGCAGATGGTCTCTAATAAAGCCACCTGCAATAACAATCTGAACGCAAGAAGCTCGTCCGAGGTTTGCTGTGTGCTGGAAAAACCATACACTGTCCAGCGTGTTTGGGGCTGTCATTGCTGACAGTGTTTTCTTCTCACTCCCAGCTCTCTTCTCGCTGGTCGTGGATGGCTTTGGCAACTGCCCCTGCAAGGGTGCTTCAGACAAACCGAAAGAATGTAGAGTAACATTAGCAGTTGCAGTTGGTGCAAAACCATGCAATAGAAATCATTATTAGCAACCAAGTGTTATCGGCAGGCACTCTGCAAAATGTTTCATTTGCCATTGCTCTCTTGAGTCTCCAAACAATTGAATGAATGGGAAACCTCAAAACTCTTGCAGTGGAGGTCTTTTAGATCTACAACTGATCCTCAGTTGAACTGTAGGTTGTAAATCTTTAGAGAGGATGCTGATGAGGGTAGGTGTGTCTGAGACAATAAAGTTGGCACAGGATGAAGTCACAAACCACTTAAAGGCACATAACAAAAACAGAGATAGGACTGAATCCCAATTGCCAGAGAGGTGAATTTGGGTAAGTAGTGAAACTCCCCATGGACTAGGCCACCAGAGCACCCCATTTTGCAGATAAGAAAACTGAGACTTAGATGGTTTAGAGACTTTTTCTCAGTCACACAGCAGTAACTTGTTGAACCAGGTTTCAAACCAGTTCAAAAGACGTTTTCTAAAAGAACACACTGGTCTCACCCACCAGCAGACCGTATGAATTCTGATTTCGTAAGTTGTTGGAAAAGGATATCACGCTTGGAAAGGTGGAGGGTCACTGAAAAAGAGGAAGACCTCCATCAAGATGGATTGGCATGGTGACTGCAACAATGGGGTCACATGTATCAGAGGATGGTGAGGATGGCACAGGACAAGATAGGATTCAGATCCATTGTTCAAAGGGTCACTATGAGTCATTCTTAACTAGATGGCACAGAACAATAATAAATAACAGTCTGGGTCTAAGGGTATGTATTTCTAAGAGGTTTAAATGATATCCATGTTGCCAACCAAATTTTCTAAATCACTCAAACACAACCACCACCATACCAAAACCCAATCTAAACTCACATCAAGTTGACTTTAACTCATAGTGACCCTCCATCAAATTTCTGAAGCTGTGTATTTTTACTGTAGGAAACTACTCGTCTTTCTGTTGCAGTGTAGCTAGTAGATTCTAAGTACTTAAGAGAACAAACAGATATGTCTTGGAGAGGATGCATCAGGAGTGCTCTGTGGAGGCAAGAATGATGAGGCTTAAAAAAAACAACACACACACACACAAAAGAATGATGAGGCTTCACATACTTTGGGCACATTGCTAGAGCTCCATTCCTTGAAGAAGGACATGATGCTGGGAAGGGTGGAGGGCCAGCAAAGGAGTGGAAGCCCCTCAAACAGGTGGATTGACACAGTGACTGCTGTGATGGGCTCTTGTGTGTTAGGAACTGTGAGGCTGGTGCAAGACAGAACAGATTCCAGATCTTTTGTTTATAGGGTCACTATGAGTCGTACCTGACTTGATGGGCCTAACAACCACCACCTATCTTAATAGCAGCCCCATTCATTTAAACTATGTCACCAGAGTTCCTTATCACTAAGCCTCAGATTATAAATATTTTTCTTCTTTTATGCCAGTATTGTTGATTGAAGAGAACTTCCTGAGGTGAGTTAAGAAGGATTCTAAAGCTTTGTCTTGGCTCCTGATCAAAGAATCTTATAATCTATTACCACGTTGTTGGAAGGAAGTTTGTGACACCAGTGTTGAAGGGCTGTCCCTGGATTGTGGTTGTTGTTAGGTATTTTCAAGTTGAAACCGACTCATAGCTGACCCTCCAGTGAGTTTTCCAGAAATGAAAATCACATGGGAAGAGATTGCTCACCAGGTCACTTTTAAAATAAGTTTGCTACATGTACGGCTATAGTGCATGATAGTTAGCCTTTCAGGTCTTTATGTTAGTTCTTCTCTTTTTCAAAAAACACTTAAAGATTGTTTTGCCTTTTTCACCCTAGAAATCTTATATTTCTTATATAGAAATACTTTCTTATATAGACATTTGTATAGCACAAAACACATTACAAAGTGCTTGCATGATTTCAGCTGCACTCTAAACAGCACTCTGAGGCAAGAGTAATCTCATTTGATAGAGAAGAAATCTGAGTGAGGGACATTTTTCTAAGATTAGAAGTTAGTATGTTTATGGTAGAGATTAGACTGAGAAATCTTTTACTTAGGGCTGGCTCTGCGTTCCACTGTGTTCGTTTCCTATTACTTCTGTGACAAATCTTTCTATGTCAGAAATAGATTCAAACTGTATCTTTGGGTTGGCAGCCCTGCTCCTCCCCACTGCACTTCACCTAACAATAGAGCTCCCTCCGCACTCCTAGTCAACTAAAAAACTCTTGTGGTCAGTATTAAGTCAGAACTGATTCATAACTGACCCATCAGCAGGTTCTTTGAGTCTGTAAATTGTGTGGGAGGAAATTGCTCCTCTTACTTCCAAGGAACCACGGGTAGATTCAAACTGCCAGAGAGGCACCGCCTATGAGTTAACACTGCAGTTCCCTATGGACAAGGCCACCAGAACACAGACATAGTCATTTAATACAATACAAATGTATCATTTTACAATGCTCAGGGTTAGAAGTTTGGAAATGGAACCGCTAGGCCTAAAATCACAGGATTGGCAAGGTGGTTTGTTCCATCTGGAAGTTCTGAGGGAAAACTCTGTTCTTAACCTTTTTCAGCTTCTAAGGCTGCCCTCAGTTTTAACTTGCACATGAGTATTGATGGTCTGACCCATCGTCCGCCCCTGGCCTAGTTTTAACTGCCTATATTGAGCTTCTCCAAGGATTTCTTCCATAAATGTAGTCAATCTGATTCCTAGGCAGCCCAGTAGGTGAGAGCCATGTGCAAAGTCGTGATTTGTGTCTTTTTAAAAAGATATTTGCAGTAAACAATCTGCGTTATGCAGATGACACAACCCTGCTTGCTGAAACTGAGGAGGACCTGAAGCGCCTGCTGCAGAGTGTCAAGGACTGCAGCCTACAATATGGATTGAGGCTCAATGTCAAGAAGACAAAGATTCTGACCACTGGACCAATTGGTAGCATCAGGATGGATGGTGAAGAGATTGAGATTGTACACAGCTTTAGTTCGCTTGGCTCCATAGTCAACAGTCTTGGCACCAGCAGCTAGGAAATGAAAAGTCGCATTGCCATGGGAAAGTCTGCTGTTAGGGACCTCTCCAAAGTGCTGAAGAGCAATGGTGTCTCTCTGGAGACTAAGGTGTGTCTGATACAGGTCATGGTCTTCGCAATCACCTGTTATGCATCAGAGAGTTGGACAATGACCAAGGAAGATAGAAGGAGAATTGATGCCTTTGAGCTGTGGTGCTGGAGAAGAGTGTTGAGAATACCATGGACTGCTAGGAAAACAAACAGATTCGTCCTGGAAAGGGTTAAACCGGGTGGCTCCTTGGAGGCAAGGATTCTGAGTCTCCGTCTAACTTACTTTGGACATGTTGTGAAGAAAGACCGGTCCTCAGAGAGGGACATCATGCTTGGGAGGGTGGAGGGACGGCGCAGGAGAGGAAGGCCCTCTATGAGGTGGATTGATTCAGTGACTGGGATAATTGGGATGGGAGTGTCAGAGACAGTGCGATTGGCACAGGACAGAGCGGAGTTTAGGACTGTTGTACATAGGGTCGCTATGAGTCGCAGGCAACTCGACGGCACATAACAACAACAACAACAAACACAAAATTCAATCAATTCTATTTCCAGCTTCATTTTTCTCACCAAATCCATTTTTTCCAACTCTTAGCCATTCCTCACTGCTGACCACTTTGCATTCCAGTCACCAATTGTTATTAAAGCATCTTGATTGCATGTTTGGTCAATTTTGGACTGCAAGATTGGGTAAAAATTCTCAATTCCTTCCTTTTTGATATGTCTGAATAATAGTTGTGTTAACAGGCCTTCTGTGTTTGCCTATGAATATTATGTCACTCACAATATTGTTTTCATAGAGCTTCAAACTGACTTTTTTACTATGAGTGCAATACCATTCTTCTGTTTTTCATTCTCAGTATAGAATACCCTATGATTATGTGATTCAAAGTGTCCAAAGTTTGCCATTTTGTGCTTTATTGACTATGCAAAGGCATTTGACTGTGTGGATCAAAACAAGTTGTGACTGATATTGAGAAGGATGAGAGTCCCGAAGTACTTAATTGTGCTTATGCCAAACAAGTACCTGGACCAGAAGGCTGTTATGTGACTAGAACACTGCATAGTTTAAAACTGAGAGGGAAGTATGTCACAGTTGTATTTTCTTTCCATATCTATTCACTCTGTATGCTGAGCACATTATTTGAGAAGCTGTACTCTATGAAGAGGAATGTGACATTCGGATTGGAAGGAGACTACTCAATAACATGCATTATGCAGATGATACAACTTCACTTGCTGAAAGTGAGGAGGACTTAAAGTATTTTTGCAGAAGATCAAGGAGTGCAGCCTTCAGTATGGATTGCATGTCTATGTTAAGAAGACAAAGATTCTCACCACTGGACCAATAGCCAGCATCATGATTGAAACTTTCAATGACTTCATCTTTCTTGGATTCACAGTTAATACCCTTAGTGCCAGCAGTTAGGAAATCAAGAAATGTATTACACTGGGGAAGTCTGCAGTTGACTTGCACAATGAATAAGGATGAAAGGAAAAGAATTGACACTTTTGAGCTGTGGTGTTGGAGAAGAGCACTGAATATCCCCTGGATGGCCAAGAGAATGAATAGCTATATCATGGAGAGGGTGCAGCTGGAGTGCTTTTTGGAGGTAAGAATGAACAGGCTTTGCCTCACATACTTTGGACATATTGCTAGGAATGCTATTCCTTGGAGAGGGACATGATGTTGGGAAGAGTAGAGGGTTGTCAAAGAAGAAGTAAACCCTCAACCAAGTGGACTGGCATGGGGACTTCTGCAATAGGTTCTTCAGTGTCAGGAAGTGTGAGGATGGAACAGGACAGGACTAGATTCAGATCTTTTGTTCATAGAGTTGCTGTGAGTCATATTCAACTCAATGGGACCTAACAACAACAACAAAAACAACAACAATTAAGTCATTTTGAGGACTAAGGTGTGTCTTATCAAGGTCATCGTCTTTTCAATCACTTGCTATGCATCTGAGCGTTGGGTAACTAATAGAGTTGACAGATGAAGAACTGATGCCATTGAGTTATGGTGTTGGAGAAGAGCATTGAATATCCCATGGACACCCAAAAGACCAAAGAAATATGTCTTGGAGAGGGTGGAGCTAATGTGCTCTTTGGAGGCAAGAATGATAAAGCTTTACCTCGCATACTTCAGGCATGTTGCTGTTGTTGCTGTTGTTAAGTGCCATCAAGTCGCAGGCGACTCATAGCAACCCTATGAAGGAGAGTCCTTGACACTTGGGTGCCTTTCATCCTCTCTCCAAGTTCATAGGGTTTCCAGAGGCAAGCTATTATGGAAGTGGATGCCACTCCTCCTTCCACGCTTGTTTAATTGGGGAGCACCACCCCACTCTCAGTCCGCATTGGGTAGCCAACCATTAACGCATTTGACACATCCATGTCACAGGGTTCATCCTCACAGCAACCACAAGTGACCGAGGGATGGCAACTTGTACACCAGGGCTATACGACCTAGAGGAATGTCTGAACAAAAACAATGAAAGACTGGCCTGAGGGCCATGAACTAAAAGTCACCTACCTTTGTCTTGGTCACATTGTTTTCTATTCACTGGGCCAGCTGATCTCTCTCTCTCTCTCTCTGTTATTGTTTACTAATTGTTGTCGTTGTTGTTGTTATGTGCCATCGAGTCGCTTGCGACTCATAACGACCCTGTGTACAACAGCCCTAAACTTTGCTCTGTCCTGTGCCAATCGCACTGTCTCTGACACTCCCATGGTTATTCTTTGGAGAAGGATATGATGGTAGGAAGGGTGGAGGTTTGGGTTGGTGAAGGAACGGAAGATCCTTGACCAGGTGCATTGATGCTATGACTGCTGCAGTGAGCTCTTGTGTGTCAGGAAGTATGAGGATGGCACCTGATAGAACAGGGTTCAGATCTTTTGTTCAGAAGGTTGCTATGAGTTGTCCTTGACTCGATAGCACCTAATAACAACAACAACAACAAGAAGGTTGCCCTCAATTTTGACTTAGGAGCACATCAGTCTGACCATCTCTTCACCTTTTCTATGTCCCTCCTGCCTCCCTTTTGTGATTACATTGAGCCCACCCACATAATTCAGAATAATCTTCCATTTTAAGATCCTTAATTAATCACATATGCAAAGCCCTTTTTGCTATGTAAGGTAACATTCATAGGTTATGGGAATTAGGAGGACATACACATTTCAATATGGATTGAAGCTCTATATCAAGAAAACAAAGATTCTCACCACTGGGCCAATTGGCAGCATCATGATGGATGGAGAAGAGATTGAGATTATTAACAGCTTTAGTTTGCTTGGCTCCACAAGCAACCAGATAAATCAAGAGATGAATTGCAACCAGAAAATCAAGAGATGAATTGCATTGGAAAAGTCCGCTGTCAGGGACCTCTCCAGAGTACTGAAGAACAATGTCAGTCCGGAGACTAAAGTGCACCTTATCCAGGCCATAGTGTTTGCAATTGCGTGCTATGTGTTAGAAAGCTGGACAATGACTAGGGATGACAGAAAGAGAATTGATGCCTTTGAGCTGTGGTACTGGAGAATAGTTTTTACTATACCGTGGACTGCCAGAAGAACAAACACGTTAGTCCTAGAGAGGGTGAAGCCAGCCTGCTTCTTGGAGGCAAAGATTCTGAGGCTTTGTCTGATGTACTTTGGACATGTTGCAAGGAGTGATCGGTCCTTGGAGAGAGAGGGCATGCTTGGAAGGGTAGAGGGATGGAGAAAGAAAGGGAGATCATTGATGAGATGGATTGATATAGTGACTGGGGTAATTACGGTAGGTATGTCTGAGACAATAAAGTTGGAGAAAAATGGAGCAGGTTTCAGGACTGTTGTACATACAGTCACTATGAATTGCAAGTGACTTGACAGCACATAAAAACAACATTGCGTTTTTGAGGGTAGGTAGAGATGAGCTGGTGATGCTTTATTCTGTCTTCCTCAACCATGTTGTTGTTGATTGCCGTTAAGTAGCGCATGACTCACAGTGACTTTATGAACAAAAGACCTGAGGTCTTTTGGTATTTCTCCAAGTTCATAGAGTTTCCAGAGGCATGTTGTTTAGGAAGTGGATGCTACTCCTGCTTCTAAACCCGCCTTAAACTGGGGCTCCACTAAACACTGTCTGTCCACCATGGGCAACCATTTATGACATAGCAGACCCCAATGGTACAAGGTTCAGCGTAACAACAAACCCAGATTATCCTTAGCACAGCAAATTGACAGAAGAGCACTATATGACTTAAAAGAATGTTCCTCCAAAATATAGTAACAAGGAATTAAAATATAACCCCTTGGACCCAACTTTTAAATACAAGGGCCCTCTCCTACTTAGTCTCCATTCAGCCTTCTCTTCTACTTGATCTGGGAAATTCTTTCAACTAAAAAATCCATGAGAAAGTATTTAAGAGACAGCGGTAACTGTTGAGTACTGGTAAGAAATACCCTAAGGCTGAAAGGATACAGAGGATTAAGAGCTATTTATTGTTCTGATGGATGTGAGACAATGCTTGACGGAAGGTGTAGTCACACTTAGCGTAGCATCTTGTTAACAACACAGAATTTTAAATATTTTGTAATTCAAAAAGTACACTGTTCTGTGGTAAATAATGTAATTAAAACTCATGTAAAGTTGAGTATAGCACTCATTTCCCAATATAGTGATGTTTCTGGAATAATTGTAAGCATTAATTGAACCAGTATATAAAACTAAATCTGTAAATATTATTGAGCATTTTGTATGTTCAAGATAATGTATGTAAATGTTCTGACATAGTAAATGTATCATTTAATTAGGAGTCAAACTTCATGAAAATGGTCAAAGTAATGATTTAAACAAAAGAAACAATAGAAGTGTTATGAGATTGATTACACATGAACAGGATTATCAAGGGAATTAGACAACATAGATATTTTATGTGGGAGTTAAGTTTATACAAGGATGTAGAGATAAAACTGGAAAGGTAGGTTGGAAGATAGTGTAAAGAATCCTAAAGGTCAAGCTAAGGAGTTTAAACTTAATCCACAACAATAATAAGAGTTGTTGTTTTTGTTGTTATGTGCCATTGAGTCGTTTGCGACTCATAGTGACCCTATGTACAAGAGCTCTAACTGCTGTTCTATCCTGTGCCAGCCTAGCCATCTCAAACACACTTATTCCCACCACTCCAGTCACAGAATCGATCCATCTCATCAAAGGTCTTCCTCTCCTGTGCCACCCCTCCACTCTGCCAAACATGATGTCCCTCTCCAAGGACCAGTCCCTCCTTACAACAAGCCCAAAGTATGTCAGACGAAGCTTCAGAATCCTTGACTCCAGGGAGCATTCAGGCTTCACCTTCTCCAGGACAAACCTGTTTGTTCTCCTAGCAGTCCATGGTATATTCAACACTCTTCTCCAGCACCACAGCTCAAAGGCATCAATTATCTTTCTATCAACCCTATTCACTGATGCATAGCACGTAATTGCAAAGACTATGGCCCAGATCAGGCGCACCTTAGTCTCCAGCCTGACATCATTGCTCTTCAGTACTCTTGAGAGGTCCCTCACAGCCAACTTTCCCAATGCAATTCATCTCTTGATTTCTTTGCTGCTGTTATAATACCTTATTTTTGCATAGTGTGAAGATTTTACCAAGCACATTTAACTTCCTTGTCTTTGCTCACAGATAATTCAACAGTATGAGTGAAAATTCTCTTTCTCCCTCTCCCGCTTTTAATCTGTCTCACACAAAACACCACACGGAGAAGGAAAGAAAACCATTTTATCAGAGATTTTCTTTACAACTATATAGAACAGCAGCTTACTTCTTCACCCACTTGCCATAATTTTTAGCCTGCTTATGTTTCTCCATGAGAGTTATTGTATTATTTATTAGACCTTGATACAGTACATATTTGTTTAGTATATAGCTCTCTTTTTATGAGGCTCTGATAGCCTAGCTTGTAGGGAGTTGCATTGCCAATCCAAAGGTGGGCAGTTTGAATCCACCAGCTATTCTGAAGAAGAGAGATGAGCAATCTCTTTTAGTTCAATTTGTTATTGTTGTTTCTAGGTGCTATCAAGTTAAGTATGACTCCTAGAGACCCTAAAACAACCAATCTGAACACTGACTGTCCTATCCCCACAGTGTCGGACACACTCAAGCCCATTGCTGCAGTCACCACATCAGCCTGCTTGGTTTTCCTCTCTTTCATCACCCCTCCACCTTCCCAAGAATGAAATCCCTCTCTAAGAAACAACAGGCTTGAAATATGTGAGACAAAGTCTCATCATGCTTCCCTCAGGAGCACTCTGGCTGCACCATCTCTAAGACATATCTGATTGTTCCTTTAACAGTCTATGGAACCTTCAGCACTCTTCTCCAACACCACAGTTCAATTTACAGTAAATTTGCAATTATAAACTCACTTCAGTTTGTTGTTGTTATGTGCTGCTGAGTCACTTGCGACTCATAGTGACCCTATGTATAACAGCCCTAAACCCTGATCCATCCTGTGCCAATTGCACTGTCTCTGACACTCCCATCCCGATTACCCTAATCACTGAATCAATCCACCTCCCGGAGGGCCTTCCCCTCCTGCGCCTGCCCTCCACCATCCCAAGCATGATGTCCCTCTCCAAGGACCAGTCCCTCCTTACAACATGACCAAAGTATGTCAGATGAAGTTTCAGAATCCTTGCCTCCAAGGAGCAGCCCAGTTTAACCCTCTCCAGAATGAACTTGTTTGTTTTCTTAGCAGTCCACGGTACCCTCAGCACTCTTCTCCAGCATCAAAGCTCAAAAGCATCAATTCTCCTTCTATCCTCCCTAGTCATTGTCCATCTCTCTGAAACATAACGACTGATTGCAAAGACCATGGCCTGTACCAGACACATCTTAGTCTCCAGAGACACACCGTTGCTCTTTAGCACCTTAGAGAGGTCCCTAACAGTAGGCTTTCCCATCACAATACCTCTTTTAATTCCCTGGTTGCTGGTGCCAAGAGTGTTGATTGTGGAGTCAAGCAGACTAAAGCTGTGAACAATCTCAATCTCTTCAACATCCATCCTGATACTGCCAATTGGTCCAGTGGTGAGAATCTTTGTCTTCTTGACATTGAGCCTCAATCCATAATGAAAGCTGCAGTCCCTGACCCTAAGCAGCAAACACTTCAGGTCCTCCTCAATTTCAGCAAGCAGGGTTGTGTTATCTGCATAACGCAGATTGTTGATAGATCTTCCACCAATCCTGATGCTGCATTTTTCTCCTCACAGAGACCAGCCTCCCGGATGTTCTGTTTTGCATACAGGTTGAAAAGGTATGGAGACAGGATACATCCCTGGCGTATGCCCTTCCCAATTTTGAACCATACAGTGCTTCCTTGCTCTGTTCTGAAGACTGCCTCTTGGTCCAAGTATAAGTTTCACATTAGCATGATCAAGTGTTCTGGGATTCCCATTCTTCTCAGCATCAGCCACAGTTTGTTATGGTCCACACAGTCAAATGCCTTTGCATAATCATGAAGCACAGATAGACATTCCTCTGGTACTCCCTGCTTTCAGCCAAGATTCATCTAACATCAGCTACAATTTCTCTAGTACCACGGCCCCTTCTAAATCCAGCCTGGACCGTTCTCTGCTAAAGTACTGTTCCAGTCATTTATGGATAATCTTCAGTAGAATCTTGCTTACATGTGAAAGCAATGATACCGTTCTTTAGTTTTCACACTCTGTTGGGTGACCCTTCTTTGGAATGGGAACAAATATAGATCTCTTCCAGTTAGTTGGCCAAGTGGTTGTTCTCCAGATTTCTTGGCACAACTTTGTGAGCACATCCAGGGCAACATCTGTCAGCTGAAATATGTCAATTGGTATACCTTCTATTTCTGGGGCCTTATTTTTTGCTATTTCCTTCAAAGCAGCTTGAACTTCTTCCTTCATCACCATAGGCTCTTGCTCATATTTTGTTTCATGAAATTCTTTTGTGTCTGCTAATTCCTTTTCATACAGTGACTCAGTATATTCTTTCTATGTTCTTTTAATACTTCCTGGATCATTTACTATTCTGTCAGTTTACACCCTCTGAAAACCTGTCAATGGTCAGCTCTGAGTCAGTTCTGAGAGTGCTATGGGGACAGGAGCTTTGTCACTTGTTAGCTGCTGTCTTTGTGTCAACTGAAACAGTCCAAAACTTATTAAGTGTTCAGTGAAGGTTTGTCAAATGAATCATTATCTCCAATTAACAAATTAAAGGGTTAATGTTTGAGGCTGTTAAGTTACTTTCACAATAGCCCACAGTTGTTACTGATGTTAAAATTCAATTGACTGAAGATAGGGCATGGTTCAGAACTATTGTTCTGAAGGACAATATGAGTTGTAGTCGACTAGATTGTACCTATAAACAATAATACTAAAACCCAGCATTCAACTCAATGATTGTAGATACATAGATACTATTTTCCGTAATAAATTAAAAGCATTAAAAACTGCTAAGTTGGTTCCCACTCATAGTGGCCCCATGTGTTGCAGGAAACTACTCCATTGGGCTCAGTGATCTGTAATCTTTGGGGATACAGTTTAGGAATTGCTTTCATGATGCTCCTAGGTTGGTTGTACTGCTAAACTTCATATAAACAGTTGAGTGCAAATGATTTGCCTTGCTAAACAGGAGCAACAATATATGTAAGAAATATAAGAATCTGAATCTATCAGGCAACTAAGGCCAAATGCTGTGCAGCCAGTTAGTAGCAGAATTTAGGATTGGGACATAGTTACGAAGGTGAAATCACCAAACTTCCTCTCCTGGGAGGTCTCAAATGTTTCTTATTTCAACTGTCCTTTTCTACTGTATTACAGTTGTCACTACATATTAAACGACACTATAAATAATAAATAAGACAATCTTAAATACACCTATCTTTTATTGTACAATACCATATTAATTTTTGAGCGGTAAAAGTATTTTGAAGTCTTAAGTTTTCAGATATGCATTTAGATTTTTTTGGTATTTACTACATTTGTATGTATCATTAATAAAAGTTTAAAATTACTAAAAAAAGAATCTGAATCTAGAATATTCTGTAAATATCATATCTTTCCTAAAAACGTGATCAGTTTAGCTGGATTGGCAAAGGCATTGGTAGGACAAAATTACTAACAGTGGATTCTGGACAGCTGCCATGAATTCTATAGTATTTGGCACAAGGTGATACTGTAAGTTGCTTTGTAATTGTTCTCGTGTTAATTCATGTGTACATGCCTTGAGACACTACTTTATAGGGCTCTTTGGACTCAGGGACTCTAGAGTTTGTGTGTGTGTGTGTGTGTGTGTGTGTGTGTGTGTGTGTGTGTGTGTGTGTGTTGTTTTTTTTAACATTCTTACATTCTGCACAGTACTGAACTCCAAGTAGACTTGTTTCTGAATGATTACTGGATGGCTGCTATCTTTTTTTAAAATAAAAGCCTTACAAACCACTCAACATAGCATGAAAAAAAGTCTTAGTCAGAAAGAGAACTTCTATTTCTCACTATCTGCAGGATGAAAGAAAAAAAAACAAACCCTAGAATCCACTCCTTCATCTTCAAGTAATTTGCTAACATTCCATCACATTATCCAGAAAGAGTGCAAAAATAAGCATGCAAGGGTAGGTGGTTGTTTTGTTTTGGTTTTTTCTGTGACTGTAGATTACAGTAAACTGTATTAACTCTGAGGAGAATGGGAATCCCAGAACACTTGGTTGTGCTTAAGTGAAACCTATACTTAGACCAGGAGGCAGTTGTCAGAACAGAGGAAACACTGTAGGATTTAAAATTGGGAAGGGTGTGCACGAGGAATGTGTCCTATCTCCATACCTTTTCAACTCTATGCAGAACGAATTATCCGTGAGGCTGCGTTCTATGAGGAGGAATGTGACATCAAGATTGGAGGAAGACTCATCAACAACTTGTGCTATGTAGATGACACAGCCTCTCTTGCTGAAACGGAAGTGGACCAGAAGCACTTGCTGCAGAGAGTCAAGGACTGTAGCCTTCAATATGATTTGAAGCTCAACATCAAGAAAACAAAGATTCTCACCACTGGGTTAACTACTAGCATCATGATAGATGAAGAGATTGAGATTGTTAACATTTTTAATTGGCTTGGCTCCACAATCAACACTCTTGGTACCAACAGCCAGAAAATCAAAAGACAAATTGTTCTGAGAAAGTCTGCTGCCAGGTACATCTCCAAAATACTAATGTCAACTAATAGCAATGATATCAGTCTGGAGACTAAGGTGCACCTGATCCAGGCCACGGTTTTTGTTATTACATGCTATGCATCAGAAAGCTGGAAAATGATGAGGGATGATAGAAGGGGAATTGATGCCTGTGAGCTATGGTGCTAAAAAAGAGTATTGAATATATCATGGACTGTTAGGAAAACAAACAAGTTCGCCCTGAAGAGGGTGAGATCAGGTTGCTCCTTGAAGGCAAGGATTCTGAAGCTCTGTGTTGGAAGGAGGGACCAGTCCTTGAAGAGGGACATTTTGCTTGGGAGAGGGTTGGGACAGCACAAGAGAGGGAGACCCTTTATGAGATGGATTGATTGAGTGACTGGAGTAATGGGGATAGGTGTGTTGGAGATGATAAGCTTGGCTCAGGTTAGAGCAGGATTTAGAACTGTTGTACGTAGGGTCACTATGGCTCCCAAGCAACTCAACAGCACATAATAATAACACTAATAATTGATGTTCTTTAAGTAAATAAGAAAAGGAGAAGCTGATAGAATTATCCCTTAACAATTTATCTCACAAAGAAGCAGTAAAGAATCATTAAAAATTCACATTGAGAGACGAATTGCATATGTTAGAAACACCATTGGGAAAGACCAGAAAGCAAAGAGCTAATAGAGAACAATGAAAATTTTTCAATGCAAATTGAGATGAATTGTTATTCTAGTTGTAACAATGGATCCAAACATGCCATTGATCCTGAACATAGTTCAGGAGCCAACAATATTTTATTCTTTATATGCAAGTTAGCTATGAATTAGGGTCCCCTTTGAAGCAACTAAAACCAACTATATTTAGATTTCTGGAAGACCAGGATAAACCATATTGTAGTCAGACTCTTGCTTATTTTCCCCCCTTTGGTTCCTTCAGCTTCCTTTTCTCACCCCTTCTGTCATTCCTTCTTACCTTATTTCCTTGTCTCCCTTTCTTTTTTCTTTCCTTCCTCTCCCCTTCACAGGCTTTCCCCTCCTTCTTAGCCTATACTTTTATCTTGATTCCCACTAAAAAATCTTTTCCAGCATCATTTTTTTCTTTCACATCTCATTGTATAAGTAACCCTACTGTTAAAGTTTTAGATGATATCCATCTGAAATACACCTAATTGGGTTTATTCAATGTATTGGAAAAGAGATAAGTGTGGAAACTCACACTTCTATCTGCAACAGTAGTTTCACAGAACTAAAAATTTTCTTTTATATGTCCTTGCCTAAAATGTCTTTTCCTCATGTTCAATTATCAAATTTCCATCCATACCTTTGAAATTCAGCTTAGTTATCACCTCTTGAATAAACACTTGCCTGAGCCACTCATTCCATATTTAATTACTTGTTCTCCTCTCTCTGTTATTGATCTCTGTGGTGGTATAGTTAAAACAACATTTGATAACTTGTGTTTTGATGTTTTCTCCTATAATAAACTCTAGATTGCATCAAGCCACAGTATCTGTATTATGTTATTTTCTGTAATCCTCAAACTTGGCACAATGCCTGTTGATTAGCCTTTGTAAAATAGAAACAAAATTTCTCAAGGCTTCCTCTGCTTTGGTTGTGCTAGAGGCGCTTAAAAATCAATTGTTTTCTTTAAGTTAAGTGAGGGAAGATGGAGTGATTGGTTAATAAAAGAGATGTGCGGTCGACTTTAGGAGAGTGGAAGCACCCTAAGTTGTTCTGAAGACTGGCTATGTTTGCATTGCTTTTATGAGTTTGTAATTTTTGCCATTATAGCCACATGCACTTAATTATCTGCTTCTAATTAAATTGTATGTCATACAATATGAATATATAATTTGCGTGGAATTGCTTTCAAAGAATTATTTTTACTGGCTTCGTTTAGGCTATGAGGAACAAAACCTATTTTCCTGATCCCGGTTATTATGAGATTATTTGGAATTCACAGGGAAGTTAAGGGAAAACAAAGAAACATTTTCAGTAGTGGGTAAGGAATTGTGCTCTGATCCTAAATGCAGACAGTTCAAATCCTCTAGCTGCTTTGAAGGAGAAAGATGAGCAGTCTCCTCCCTTGTGATTTATAGCCTCTGAAAACTAGCTAGAAGTTAAGTTATGAGGAAGTTCAGGCTTGAAGGTGCATAACAACAGTTTCAACATTGCCATGTCTGTCTTCTCAACGTTAATTCAACAGTTGCTGAAAACTGCACCTCAACTTTGAGGAACTGTGTGGCTAGAGTAGGACTGACTCTGATGATCCAGTCCAGGGCAATAGGAATATCGCATGATCTTGGACAGAGTATTGGGCACATGAATGGATGCAAGACTAAGCTATTACTGGAAATCTTTGGAATGAGGGGAATCCCAGACTTATAAGGATATTAAACTGGAGCTGCTGGTGATGTCAAACTAAAGGAAGTTTCCAGGATAATACAAGTGAAGCAAAGCAAAACTGGCAGACGACAGAGAAAAATGGAGTTCAACCTAAGTGATAAGATTTCAACCACTGATTTAGACACATTCAATTGAGAAGTCATTGAGTTCTACCATCGACTTTTACATTGCTTGAGCATTTTTAAATTGAGTTAAAGCATTTTTAAATCAAATTTATCTCCTACAGCTGAAGAAATCTGGTTGTTACAACAGCCTGGTAGAAAGAATTCATCTATTTCTCAGAGAAACGTAGCAAATGCAGTTCCTCAACCATGATGCTTACGGTCTAATGATAAGCTCTACTGTTCTGGTTACACAGCCTCTTTATCACAAGCCTTCTTTTCCAGAATCCTCTAAGGAAACTTGCAACTGTTATTCATTCATCTACTTTGCTAGCACTTTGATCACTTGAACTCTTCTTTTTCTTTATACAATTCTTTTTTATTTACACTGAAACTTCTGAGAAAAGGCAATTTTATTGGCTGCTTGATACATTTTCTTAAAAGTATCAGCTGTTTCTTGTAGGTTGTTGCTTGGTTTGACATAATTTCCTGCTTGTCTTAGTTTTCAAGAGTTGTAAAAACAAAATTACACCTGTGAGGGATTTCAAGCAACAGAAAATTATCTTTTCACTGTCTAGAGGCTGAAAGTTTTAATTGGAGCATTATCACTGCTATAACACTCCCTCCCTTTTCTTGTCTGCTGTATTGAAAGATCTTTTCCTAACACATTCAATTTCTGACAATCAATGTTCTAATCGTATTCTGATGGTATCTTCTGTAAGGTGTTGTGTTGCTATCAAAAAACCTGTCTTTTAAAAACCAACCAAACAAAAAACCCCAAAAAACAAACAAACACCTCTGTCTCCTGTTTGAGGCCACCAGTAACTTGAAGGGATTAGAAAGGGCAATCTCCTCCCATAAAGACCAAGGAAGGATCAATACTTTTGAACTGTGGTGTTGTGAAAGAGTCTTAAATGAAACATGGATGGCCAAAAGAACAAACCAACCTTAAAGAATTAACAACCTGAGTGATCCTTAGATGCAAGAATAGTGAAACGTCATCTCACTTACTTTGGGCATATTCTCTGAAGGAATTGATCCTTTGAGAGAAATATGCTGGGAAAGGTAGTGGGTTGACTAAAGAACTTCAACACATGTTTTTGGGTAGGTGGGGCACAAAATTCCTAACACTGCCCTTTATTTGCTCCTGTCCTTTGACTATTGCTAGATGTTTTGCAATTCTCACTTTAATGCCATTTCCTCTGGAAAGGATATTTCACACTTGGACTGCATTTTTGTTGTTATTATGTGTCATAGAGTCACTTTCGACTCATAGCAACCCTACTATGTACAATAGCTCTGAACCTTGCCCTATTCTGAGCCAGTCTCACTGACTCTGACAACACCTAATCCCATTGCACCAGTTACCATGTGAATCCATTTCTTCTGTAGTCTTCCTCTGCAATGCTGTTCCTTCATGCTTTCAAGCATGATCTCTTTCTCCAAGGACTGGTACCTTCTGGTTACATGAACAATACCAGTAAGCTGTTGAATAAACTGATTGATAACTTTGAGGAAAATGGGAATCCCAGAATACTTGATTGTGCTTATGTGAAATCTATACTTGGACTAGGAAGCAGTCCTCAGAGCAGAGCAGAGCAGAGCAGAGCAGAGAAACACCACATGGTTCAAAATAAGGAAAAGAATGCATCAGGAATGGATCCTGTCTGCATACATTTCAATCTCCATGCAGAACAAATAATTCAGGAAACAGGGCTTTATGAGGAGGAATGTGGCATCAAGATTGGAGGAAGACTCATCAACAACCTACATTATGCAGATGGCACAATCTTGCTTGCTGAAACGGAGGAGGACCTGAAGCGCTTGCTGCAGAAGGTCTACTGTAGTCTTCGATATGGATTGAAGCTCAACCTCAAGAAGAAGAAGATTCTCACCACTGGACCAATCAGCAGCACCAAGATAGATGAAGAAGAAATTGATATTATTAAAATTACAGTTTGCTCAGCTCCACAATCAACACTCTAGCACCAGAAGTTAGGAAATCAAAAGAGGAATTGCACTGGGAAAATCTGCTGACAGGAACCTTTCCAGAGTACTGAGAAGCAACCATGCCAATCTATCTAGAGTTTATGGTGGGCCTAATCTAGGTCATGGTCTTCACAATTAGATGTTATACATCAGAGAGCTGGACAATGACTAAGGATGACAGAAGAAGAATCAAGCCTTTGAATTGTGTTGCTGGAGAAGAGTCTTGAACATCCATGGGCTGCCAAGAAAACAAATAAGTCTGTCTCGGAGAGTAGTGTAACCAAGTTTATCTTTGGAGGCTAGAATTTTGAACCTGTGTCTCACATACTTTGGGCATGTGGCCAGGAGAGACTGGTCCTTAGAAAAAGTCATCATGCTTATAAGGATGAAGGGACAGTGCAGGAGAAGAAGACCCCCAATGAGATAGATTGATAGAGTAACTGGGACAATGGGGGTAGGTGTGTTGAAATTAATGAAACTGGCTCAGGACAGGGCAAGCTTCAGAGTTACTGTACATAGAGTCTCTATGAGTCTCAATTGACTCGATGACACACAAAAAACAATCAGATTATGGAAACTCCAGTGACCTAGTGGTAAGAATCTGTGCTGCAATCCCAAAGGCACACAGGAGAAGGATGGGCAATCTTACTGGTGGGTCAGCCATGGGTTGGTTCTGACTCAATGGCAAACAACAACAACAACAGTAAAATTATAGGTTTCCCCCAAATATTTATTTAAAAATACCATTCTTCAGCAAAGGAGAATAGAGTCTCCAGAGTTAATTCAACAAAATAATGTCACTGCCCAAAATGAGAAGCTTTGAAGGAGTAAAGGATTGAAATATAACCAATGTAAAGAAACTCATGGAGCAGCAGGCTCTTTAAAGCACTTTTAAATTATATAAACATTAGCATATAATGTGAGCATTGTATGGGTGCAAGATGCACAGCAATAAAATTTCAAATACAAGCATACCTTGGAAATACTGAGTTGGTTCATGGCCACCACAATAAAATTGGTATCTTAATAGTGAGTCACACAAATATTTTATTGTTTCTCACTCTGTACAGAAGTTATGTTTACAGTATACTATGGTTTATTAAGTGTGTAATAGTGTTATGAAAAGTTGTGTAATACTGGAAGAATTACTAAATTGTGACAGAGGAACACAAAGTGAGTATGTGTGGTTTGGAAATAGTACTGATAGACTAACTTGATACAAGATTGTCCCGAAACTTTAATTTCTTAAAAAAGAGCACTACTTGAGAAACACAATAAAGTGCAGGGAAAAAAGGAGATAGTTGTGGTACAGGGATTTAATGTGACATCCCAACATTTAGAATATCATTTGTGGGAAACATGGTAGTCAGTAGTTAATTTTTTGGAACTATATCACCAAGTCTTTCTTTCTAGGCACTGTTGTATGTACTTGAACCTCTAAGCTTTCAGTTAACAGCTAGTTGGCATTTAGAATAAACACTCCCTAAGGATAAACAGTGCTCTGGAGAGGTCCCTGACAGCAGATTTTCCCAGTGCAATTTGTCTTGATTTCCTGAGTGCTGGTGCTAAGGGTGTTGCTTGTGGAGATGAGCAACCTGTAATTGTTAGCAATCACAGTCTCTTCTCCATCTATCATGGTGTTGCCAATTGGCCCAGTGGTGAGAATCTTTGTCTTCTTGACATTGAGCTTCTAACTATATTGAAGGCTACAGGCCTTGACCTTCAGCAGCAAACACTTCAGAGCCTCCACAGTTTCAACAAGCAAGGTTGTGTCATTTGCATGACGTAGGTTGTTGAATCTTCCTTTAGTCCTGGTGTCACATTTTTTCCTCATAAAGCCCTGCTTCCCAAATGATCTGTTCTGCACGGAGATTGAAAAGGTATGGAGACAGGATGCATTGCTGATATACTCCTTTCTTGATTTTGAACCATGCAGTGTTTCCCTGCTCTGTTTTTTAGACAGCTTCCTGTTCCAAGTATAGGTTTTACATAAGCACAATCAAGTGTTAGATGTGTCTAATCCAGGATATTGTCTTTGCAATTACTTGCTATGCATCAGAGAGCTGGACAATGACTAAGGATGACAGCAGAAGAATCGATGCCTTTGAATTGTGCTGCTGGAGAAGAGTCTTGAACATTCCACGGACCGCCAAGAAAACAAATAGGTTTGTCTTAGAGAGGGTGAAACCAAGTTTCTCCTTGAAATCTAGGACTTGAAGCTTCACCCCACATACTTTTGTCATGTGGCCAGGAGAGACTGGTCCTTGGAGAAGGAAATCCTTGAAAAGGTGGAGGAAAGGAGCAGGAGAGGAAGACACTGGATGATGTGGATTGATACAGTATCTAGGGCAATGGGGATAGGTGTTTTGTAATCAGTCAGACTGGCTCAGAACATAGCAGGCTTCAGGGCTGCTGTACATAGGGTTACTGTAGGTCACAGGCAACTCAATGGCACATAACAACAAGAAGAAGGATAAATACTACCTAAGGATGTCTGTGTACCTTTTGAGTCTATATGCCGAGTAGATCATTCAAGAGGCTGGACTTTATGAAGAAGAATGTGACATCAGGATCAGAGGAAGAATCATTAACAATCTGCATTATGCAGATGACACAACCTTCCTCGCTAAAACTGAGGAGGACTTGAGATGCTTGCTGCAGAAGATCAAGGATTACAGTCTTCGATATGGATTGCGTTTTTGCATCATGAAAATAAAAATCTTCACAATCATGACAAATGGGGAGAAGTTCGAAGTTTTTAATGATTTTATCTTGCTTGAGTCCACAATCTACATTCTGTGCACCAGCATTCAGAAAATCAAGACTAGTTGTTTTGGGAAAACCTATTACCAAGGACCTCTCCAAAGTGCAACATTGCAATGTCAATCTAGAGACTAAGGTGAGTCTGATTCAGGCCATGGCCTTCTCAATCACTTGCTATGTATCTGAAAACTGGACAATGAATAAAGCTGAACAAAGAAAAAGAAATACTTTTCTGTTGTGTTCCTAGAGAAGAGTATTGAACACAACATGCTCAAGAGAGGGAAAGAACAACTGTGTCTGCGTTAGAGACGGTGAAACCAGGTTGCTCCTTGAAGGAAAGGATTTGAAACTCCACCTCACATACTTTGGCCATGTTATCAGGGCGAACCAGTTCTTGTAAAACACATGCTTGGAAGGGTGGACTGTCAGCCCAGGAGAAGATGGCCTTGGATGAAATAGATTGACACAGTGACTGTGAAAATGGAATCAAGTCTTGAAGATAGTGAGCTTGGCACAGGATAGGGCAACTTTCAGAGTAATTCCTCATAGAGATGCTATGAGTTATATCAACTCGAGAGCATATACCACCAAGTACCTAGTGCTATGTTTGAATCACCACTCTGTTTTTCTTTCTTCTCAACTTAGATAAATATAATAGCCTTTGAAAAGAAAATTTCCCCAGTCTTTTCAGATGCTATTACTTTTCTTTGGGTAAGACTTCCAAGTCAAATTATTTTCTCCAAGTCTTAATATACCTCCTTTTCTAAGCTCTATAATGTTCCCCATTCCACTGCCATAGAATGGGTGCTTATACTGGACCATCATCAGATTTCCAAGGCTGTGAGTCTGAATGGAAGAGGATTGCCCATCTTTATTTCATGGAGTTACTGATAGCTTTGAACTCCCAGATACTCCAGCCCTTTTGGTTAACAGCCCAATATAATATGAACTATGCCACCAGACCTCCTAGAAATGAAAGATATTACTCTCCTTGACAGCACCTACCAACAACAACAATTATATATGTATATTAGTACATAAAATGTAATCTCAGTCATCAACAATCTATGTTGTGCAGATGACATAACTTTGCTTGCTGGAACTGAGGAGGACCTGAAGTACTTGTTATAGAAGTTCGAGGGCTGTAATCTTCAACATAGACTGAAGCAGCAACATCAAGAAGACAAATATTCTCACCCGTAGGCCAATTGGCAGCACCATATTGGATGGAGAAGAGATTGAGGGTGTTAACAATTACAGCTTTTCAACTCTACAATCAACCCTCTAGGCAACAGCTCTCAAAAAATCAAAAGACGAGTTACATGAGATAAGTCTGCTGGCAAGGACCTCTCCAGAGTACTGAGAAGCAGTAATGCCAGTCTAAAGACTGAGGTGCATCTGATGCAGAACAGTCTTCACAATTACTTGCTATGCATCAGAGAGCTGAACAATGACTAAGGATGACAGAAGAATGGATGTCTTTGAGTTGTGATGCTCGAGACGAGTCTTGAACATACCATGGACCGCCAAGAAAACAGATAGGATTGTTTTGGAGAGGGTGAAACCAAATTTCTCCATGGAGGCTAGGAATTTGAAGCTCCATTGCACTTACTTTGGGCATGTGGCCAGGAGTGAGCAGTCCTTGGAGAAGGACATCATGCTTGGAAGTGTGGAGGGACAACCAGGAGAGGAAGACCCCGCATGAGATGGATTGATACAGTAACTGGGGTAATACATGTAGGTGTGTCACAGTCAATGAGACAGGCTCAGGTCAGGGCAGGCTTCAGAGATGTACGTAGGGTTTTTATGAGTCACAGGTGCCTCAAAGTCACATAAAAACAACTCCATAAAATATATTCTTTTTTGTCAACATAGCAAAATAAAAATAGTGCTATGTTCTTCAATTTAAAAATGTGCAAAATATCTGAATAAGCATTCCAACGAAAATATTCAAATGGCTGATACAATCATGAAAAGATGCTCAAAATCATTAACTGTTGTTTGGTCTGTTCAGTGTACTACCACCTATAATGACTGTATGAAAACCGTGCCTTATCCTCTGTTATCCTCATGAGAGTTGCAGTCACTATGTCAGTTCATCGTATGGAAGATTTTCCCCTCTTATACTGATTCCTCAGTTTTTTCAGCATGTTGTCTTTTTCTAAGGACAGATCCCTCCTGACAAACTACTAGGTTAGACAAAATTTTACAGTCATTGTCTATGAAGAGTACTCTGCTTGTACCTCATCAAAGACATATCTATCTGTTCAATACTTTTCCTCACTATCACAACTTAAAGGCATGAATTATTATTATTATTTTTTAGTCTTCCTTATTCATGTTGCTTTCATGTGAATATAGAGCAATTGAAAATACTGCGACTTGGGGCAGACATATCTTGGTCATTAATAGCTTTGTGCTTTGGAACTTTAAAGAAATCCTCAACAGAGATGTGTCATAGGACAAGCCATTTGATTTCTTGACTGCTGCTACCGTGAGTATTGCTTACGGATCCAAGGAAAATTAAATCCTTGGTAAGCTCATTTTTGCTCCCAATCTGTAATGAGGTAGCCTATTGGTCCAATGGTGAGGATTTTTGTTTTCTTGATATTGAGATGTAATCCATGATGACTGTATTCCTTGATCTTCTGCTGCAAGTGTTACCCACCCCCTTCATTTTGAGCAAATAAGATTGTGTCATCTACATTATGTAGGTTGCTTATGCATCTTCATCTGATCCTGATGTGATATTCTTTCTCATATAATTCAATTTCTCGAATTACTTGCTCAGCATACAGATTCAATTGATTTTGAGAAAGAATATAACCATGATGTTCACCTTTCCTGATTTTGAACCATATGGCACTCCATAGTTCTATTCAGACAAATGCTACTTGGTCTATGCATAGTTTTCACATGAGAGCAGTTAAGTGTTTGAAATTCCCATTCTTCTTTTTTTATTAAATTTTATTAAATTTAATGAACATATACAGAGATTTTGGGTTTCCATTCATTCATTGTTGCACTACTTTCTCTACCCTCCCCCCTAGTTTATTCCTCTTTTCCCCCTCCCTTGAAAGTCTGTTTTAATTGTCTCATTGCCACAGTGCTTGTCAAAGCCAGTTCTGATTAATCTCCTCTGTCAGTGTGTCCTTTGTCATTCCCTATCACTCCTCTCTGAGAGAGATTTCATCCACATTCATAAGGAAAAGGGGATGGCGTATTCTCTTAGCTACTTCCTGCTGAAAAGAGATGCTGTGGGTTTCAGGGTGAAGATCTTCTCTCACTACTCTAAAGGGCCCCTTTGGCAATAGGAAACATGTAGACTATTGTGGAGATTGATTCTGGAATTTAGATGCACTGTTATCAATTGTGCTTAGCCATACATGTTCATATCCTTGAAGTTGTATCATGGAACTGTTGCAGCCTAGAAGACACAAATTTAACTAACAAGTTAAAAGTACATGAGCCAAAAATAGAAAGGCAATAATATTCCAAGTAGAGGTTCTAATAGTGGCACAAATCAAGTTACAGAGGGAAGGTTATTCTTATCAATAATGTTTATAATTTTTATGCTTCATACAATCAACAGTAATTGCATAGTCAATAAAACATAAACATCTTTCTGAATTTCTCTGCTTTTA
This sequence comes from Elephantulus edwardii, assembly GCF_000299155.1. Classification (NCBI taxonomy): domain Eukaryota; kingdom Metazoa; phylum Chordata; class Mammalia; order Macroscelidea; family Macroscelididae; genus Elephantulus; species Elephantulus edwardii. The sequence goes on along the minus strand of NW_006400189.1, from coordinate 393,833 downwards.
GTCAAGATCCATCTGACATCAGCAATGATCCTTGATATTTTCTAAATTCAGCTTGAATTTCTGGTATATTCTACCATTGTGCTGCTTTAATAATTTTTAAAATGATCTTCAGAAACAGTTTACTTGCACATGATATTAATGATAATGATATTAATAACTCTTACACTCTGTCGGATCATGTTATTTTTTAGATCACAACTTTTTATAGATCTCTGGATAGCTAGGTTACTGCCTTCCAATTTTTTTAGCATATCTAAGTAAGCATAGCTGTGATTCTTAGAAGTATTTAACTTGCATGTGATATTAAATATATTATTCAATAATTTCCATACGGTGTTGTATCACCTTTCTTGGGAATGGGAGTAACATTGATTGATCTCTTTCAGTTGGTCAGCCAGGCAGCTAGCAAAGACTGGTGAGCCTGTCCAGGGCAGCATCCATCATTTGACACATTTCAGTTACTATCATAGAGCCTTATTTTTGCCGATGCCCACAGTGCAGCTTGAATGTCTTCATTATTATTATCGGATCTTGATCATCCAGAAATATTTCAGTGCTGGCCAGTTATTTTTGGTATAGTGACTATGTGTATTTTTTCCATCTTTATTTTTTTTTGTAATGGAAAATATACCAGGAATTTTACTCCAAATGAGAGTGGATTTGCCTGGGTGTGAAATCTCATATTATTTTCTAAATTTTCTATTAGTTTGCATACAAAATTCATATACACTTTTTTCTTTCATGTAGGTTGTGTTTCACACATTTGTTCACATTGTGTTTCATATGTTAATTCCCTTACACTGTGTTTTGTAACATTAATCACCCTGTATTTTCAGGTCTTCACTGGATCTATCCCAATTCTTTTACTCCCTCCCTTCTGGTACCAAAATTGGTGACTCTGTGGTTTGCCTCCTTTCTTAGTTCCCCTTCCTCTCTCCTCATCTCCCTTTTGACTTTTATTTATATCTTACTAGTTACCTATTTTTACAATAATGGTCTTGTGCAGTATTTGTCCTTATGAGACTGAATTCATCCAGCATAATGTTCTAGGCTTTCCCATGCTATCTAATATTTTATAAAGCCATTGCTCCTGAATGTTGTATAATAACCCATTATGTGAATGTATCACAATTTCTCAATCCATTTGTTGGTTGATGGACATTTGGGTTGTTTACATGTTCTTGTTATTTTGAACAATGTTGCTATGAACATCTGTATACAAATATCCATTTGTGTCTCAGTCATATTTTTTTAGTATATTCCTAACAGTGGAATAGCTGGGGCGTATTGGAATTTCTATGTTCAGCTTTTCGAGGGAATGCCAAACCATTTTCCAGAGTGGCTGTACCATTTTACAACCCCACCAATAGTGCATGAGATTTCTAATCTCTCCAACCTTTAATTTTGGCTGTCTTGTTAAAATTTGCCACTGCTACTGGGATGAGAGGGTATCTCATTACGGTGTTTAGTTTTAAGAACTTATTGCAGAATTTCTTTTTTTTTTTAAATTCATTCACTGTTGCACATTTCCCTCCTTTTCCCTCGCTTCTCCTTTTCCAGCTCACTTTCTCATTGTGGTTTTGATTTGCATCCTTCTGATTGCCCATGATTTTGGACATTTCTTCATATGTCTGTTGGCCATTCTAATACCTTCCTTTGTGAAGTTTTTCATATCTTTCCCCCATTTTGTAGTTGGGTTATCAGTCTTTTTCTTGTGGAGGCCCTGTTTTATTTTGTAAACTTTTGTTATGAGGCCTTCGTCTGAGATGTCATTGACATATTTTCTTCCAGTCAGTAAATGTTTCCTTTTTTTAAAAAAAAAAACCCTTTATTTTTTAAATATTTTCTTTCCCCCCCCCCTTACATTTATCTGTACAGATTAAGCACTAAAAATACAATATAATAGTTTCTTACTTGTGGAAACTAAACTCATATGAATCAACTCCTGCATGAGTGTGATGCATGTAATTTTTTTTTAACAATTGTCATAATATTTTTCTTTTAACCCTTTGGAAACAGTTTTTTATATACAAGGGAACTTAATTTTTAGAAGGCCACATTCATTGATTTTGTCCTCTCCTGGTTGTGATTTCTGGCTGGCTATGAAAACCTATTTATACCATAGGCTAGGGCTTTTAAGTGTCATCTCATTTTGTCTCTTATGATCTTTGTGGTTTTGGCCTTTACCCCTAAGTCTCTGATGCACTTTGCATTGGTTTTTGTGTATGGTGTGAGATGTGGATCCTGCTTCAATTTTCTACAAGTAGAAGTCTAGTTTAGCCAGCAGTTTGTTGAAGAGATTGTGATTTCTCCGTTTGAGAGATTCTGTTTCCTTGTTGAATACCAGTTGACTGTAGTTAGATGGGTTAATTTCTGGGTTCTGGATTTTGTTCCTTGTTCCATGTGTCTGTCAATATACCAGGTTGTTTTGGTTAGTATGGCTCTGTAGTCAGTTTGAGATCAGGGAGTGTGATGACTTCCACTTCATTTTTGTTTTTTCAGAAGTACTTGGCTTATTCGGGTCTCTTTCTTTTCCAAATAAACTTGCCAATTGCCTTTTCTATATCTTTGAAAAATGAATTTGCTATCTGTACTGAAACTGAGCTAAACATATAGATTGCTTTTGGTAGGATTTCCCTTTTCACTATCCTCAGTCAGGTGGACTGATGTGGTAACTAGACCAATAGGCTCATTTGTAAGGTTGGCACAAGACAGGTGAGGGTTCAGATTTATTGTTTACAAGGTCACTATGAATTAAACTTGACTTGATGGGACCTCATACCTATGATCATTATCATCTGTGAACAAGAAACATTTTCCCCATTTATTTAGTTCTCTGTTTCCTGCAGTAGCAATTTTTAGCTTTCTTTATAAAGGCCTTTTGTCTCTCTAGTTAGTTTTTTCCCCAAGTCTCACTTTGTGGTGGTAAATGCTATTGTATATGGTATTCTTCCTTTCTCAGTTTCCTTATCTGTGTTTTCTTTGTTACTGTTAATAAATCCTGCAAATTTTTGCATATTGATCTTATATCCTAATACTCTACTAAATTGATCTACTAGGTCTAACATTTTTTTCTGTTGAGCCCTTGGGGTTTTCTACATACACTATCACATCATCTGTACATAGTGGCAGTTTTATTACCTCTTTGCCGATCTGGATGCCTCTTATTTGCTACTTTTATCATACTTCCCTAACAAACCCTTCCAATACAATGTTTAATAGGAGTTGTGAAAATGGGCATACTTGTCTGGTCCCTGCTCACAAGAAAATGCATTTAGTCTTTCTCCATTGAGAATGATGTCAGCTGTTGGTTTTGCATATATACTTTTCACTATGTTGTTATTTTGTTGAGTGTTTTGATCAGGAAAGGGTGTTGGATTTTGTTAAAGGCGTTTTCTGCATTAATTGATAGGATCATGTTCTTTGCTTTGTTAATGCAATGAACTATGTTGATTCTTTTTCTAATGTTGAGCCAACCTTGTAAACCACTTATGAATTCAACTTGGTCATGATGTATGATTTTCATGTATTTTTGGGTGACCCAACTGAGTGTGGAAACTACAGAACAGTGTCATTGATTTCACATGCAAGCAAGATTCTACTGAAGATTATCCAAAAACGATTAGAA
>NW_006400189.1:382742-383345 GCF_000299155.1 Elephantulus edwardii | reverse complement strand
GTCCAGGCTGGGTTTAGAAGGGGTCGTGGTACTAGGGATATTGTAGCTGATGTTAGATTGATCTTAGCTGAAAGCAGGGAATACCAGAAGAATGTATATCTGTGTTTCATTGATTATGCAAAGGCGTTTGACTGTGTAGATTATAACAAACTGTGGCTGACTCTGAGAAGAAAAGGAATCCCAGACATTTAATCGTGCTAATATGAAACCTATACTTGGACCAAGAGGCGGTAGTCAGAACAGAGCAGGGTAGCACTGCATGGTTCAAAATTGGGAAGTGTGTACGCCATGAATGTGTCCTGTCTCCATACCTTTCAACCTGTATGCAGAGCAGATTATCCGGTAGGCTGGGCTCTATGAGGAGTATTGTGGCATCAGGATTGGTGCGTTATGCAGATGACACAACCTTGCTTGCTGAAACTGAGGAGGACCTCATGCACTTGCTGCGGAAGGTCAAGGATTGCAGCCTTCAGTATGGACTGAGGTTCAATGTTAAGAAGACAAAGATTCTCACCAGTGGACCAGCTGGTAGCATCAGGATGCATGGCGAAGAGATTGAGATTGTTCACAGCTTCAGTTTGCTCGGCTCCATGGTCAACATTT
>NW_006400189.1:375799-381230 GCF_000299155.1 Elephantulus edwardii | reverse complement strand
GAGGGACAGCGCAGGAGGGGAAGACCCTCTATGAGATGGATTGATTCAGTGACTGGGGTAATCGGGATGGGTGTGTCAGAGGCAGTGCGGTTGGCACAGGATAGAGCGGGGTTTAGGGCTGTTGTGCATAGGGTCGCTATGAGTCGCAAACGACTCGACGGCACATAACAAACAACATATTCATGAGAACTATTGGGCTGTAGTTTTCTTTTTTGATAATGTCTTTGCATGATTTGAGTATTAGGGTTATACTTGCTTCATAGAATGACTCTAGAATTTTTTTCTATTTTAAAAAATAAGTAGAGTACATGTTAGTTCTTCTCTAAATGTTTGGTAGAATTCAGCTGTGAAGCCATCTGGGGTAGGCTTTTTTTGGGGGGGGGGTGAGACTTTCTGTGACCTGCTCAATTTCTTCTTTTGTGATGTGTCTGTTCAAGTGTTCTACATCTGTTTGTGCCAATCTGGGTAGGGAATGAGTTTCGAGGAAATTATTCATTTCTTCTAGGTTTTCAAGTGCATCGGCATATAGCTTGTCGTAATATTCCAATATTAAAGATTTGTTTTCAGCTGGTTCTGAGAAGCTGTGGGTTCTAATCTAATCTTGTAGATTATTGCTCTGTTTGTATTTAATGGAGGTATTGAGTTAGGTCATTAATTTTGCTTCTTCTTTTTTATGTGTTTGCCTGTTGCTTTAGCTGTATCCCAGAGTTTTGCGTATGTTGTGTTTTCCTTTTCATTTGTGTTGAGGAACATTCTGATTTCACATCTTCTATAATCTAATCTTGTTCTAGCTGGGTGTTATTTAGCTTTCACATGGGTGGATTTATATGCTTTACTCTCTTGTGATTAATTTCCAGTTTTAAGGCATCATAGTCTGAAAAGATACTTTTTATTATTTCAATGTTTTTTGTTCAGCTTCTCAATGATCTAGTTCAATTTTTTCGTCTCTTCTGACAACCATTTCTAGTTTTTTTATTTATTCTCTGTTTTTGTAATGACCTCTTGCTTTCTTCATGAATGATATCCTTGATATTATCCTGCAACTTAGCCAGTTCTTGGTCATAGGTATTCAAAGCCTCAAACCTATTCGCAAGATGATCTTGAAATTCAGATAAAATAGATTCAAGATCATATTTTGGTTCTTGTGGGCTTAGTACTTGTTGCATAAGATCAAAGAATGCAGGCTTCAATATGGATTGCATCTCAATGTCAAGAAAAACAAGATTCTTATCTCCGGACCAATAGGCAACATCATGATGGATGGAGAAAGTATTGAAACTGTCAATGACTTCATCTTATTTGAATCCACCATTTACACCCTTGGTGCCAGCAGTCAGGAAATAAGGAGACACATTGCATTGAGAAAGTCTGCAGTTAGGGACTTTTTTAAATTATTGAGGAATAATGATGTCAGTTTGAGGACTAAGGTGCATCTGATTCAGACCATGGTTCTTCTGATCACTTGCTATGCATTTGAGAGCTGGACAATGAGTAAGAGTAATAGAAAAAGATTTGATGCCTGTTGGAGAAGAATGCTGAACATTCCATGGACTGCCAAAAGAACAAACAAATATGTCCTGGAGAGGGTGCATCTCATCCAGAGTGCTCTTTGGAGGCAAAGATAATGAGGCGTCGCTTCACATACTTTGGGCATGTTGCTAAGAAGGTTTAATCCTTGGAGAGGGATATGATACTAGAAAGCGTGGAGGGTTCACGAAGGAGATGAAGACGCTTGACCAGGCGGATTGAGATGATGACTGCCTCACTGGGATCTAGTGTGTCAGGAAGTGTGAGGATGGCACAGGATAGGATAGGGTTCAGATCTGTCTCCCTAGCTTTTCAATTTATATATGGACCACATCATTCTAGAGGCTGGGCTTTGTGAGGAGAAAGGCAGCATCAGGATTGAAGGAAGATTCATCAATAACTTGTGTTATGCAGATGATACAATCTTGCTTTTTGAAATTGAAGTTCTGAAGCATTTATTGAAAAAGGTCAAGGAACAGAATTCAATATGGATTGAAGCTTAACATCAAGAAGACGAAGATTTTAACCACTGGGGCTACTGCAGCACCATAATAGTTGGAGAAGAGATTGAGGTTGTTAGCAATTTCAAATTGCTTGACTCCACAAACAACATTCTTGACACCAGCAGTCAGGAAATCAAGAGATGAAGTAAATTTTGGAAGTCTCCTGTCTGGGACATCTACAGAGTGCTGAGGTGTGCCTGATCCAGGCCATTGTCTCTGCAACTACAATGCTGTGCATCAGAAAGCTGGACAATGACAAAGGATGACAGAAGAAGGAATGATGCCTTTGAATTGTGGTGTTAGAGAAGAGTGCTGGAGATTCTATGGGATGCCAAAAGAAAAAACTGATACATCTTGGCAAATGTGCAGCCAGAGACAAAGATGATGAAAATTCATTTCACACACTTTGGGCATGTGATTGGAAGAGGTTATTCCTTTTAGGGGGACATCATGCTTGGGAAGGTAAGGGCAGCAAAAGAGAGGAAGACCCTCAACCAGGTGGGCTAACACAGTGGCTGCAGCAATGGACTTGAGCATTTCAGAGATTTTGAGGATGGCACACGACAGAGCAGTGTTCAGATTGATTGTTCATAAGATCACTGAGTTATACTCGCTTCAACAGCACCTAACAACAAGTGGACATAGCCAGACCTGTATCTGTTTGTTGAATCTCCTAAATTAGTATTGTTTTAGAAAACAATCTTACATCTCCTCAAAAGTTTAAACAGTCACCCTATAACCAAGAAATTATATAAGCATTACATAATCCTAAAAAAATAAATAAAAATATGTCTACATACAAACTTATACACAACTGTCTATAGTAGCCTTATACACAGTAAGTCAAGCAGACTATCACCTAATGAATGGGTACATAAAATATGGTATACGAAGGTGGCCTAGTGACAAAAAACCTGCAGTGTAATCTTGAAGGCACAGGGTTTGAGGCCACCAGCTGCTCTGTGGCAGAAGGATGGACAATCTCCTCTCATGTGATTAATTGCTCCTGAAAACCTGCCGGAAGGTCAGCTATGGGTCGATTCTGACTCTACAGTCCAGAACAACAACAACACTGTGTATCGATGATGTACATCATTCTCAACTTTAAATCATACAATTAGATGTTCGGGGATTCTTATTCCTCTCAAGGTTGTTGTTTTTGTTGTTGAGTCACCTACGACTCATAGCGACCCTATGTATAACAGCACTAAACCCTGCTCTATCACTTGCCAATCTTAGTGTCTCTGACACACTTATCCCCATTACCCTAGTCACTGAATCAATCCATCTCATCGAGGGTCCTTTCCTGTGCTGTCCCTCTCCTCTCCCAAGCATGACGTCCCTCTCCAAGGACTGATCCCACCTTGCAACATGTCCAAAGTATGTCAGACAGAGCTTCAGAATCCTTGCCTCCAAGGAGAAGCCTGGCTTCACCCTCTCCAGGGCTAACTTATTTGTTCTCCTAGCAGTCCATGGTATATTCAATACTCTTCTCCAGCACCACAGCTCAAAGGCGTCAACTCTCCTTCCATCATTACACACAAGCAAAATCTTGCACAGGTACCCTCATGGTTAACCATAATCTATAGATACCCTTTTGATATTCTCTGCTTTCTCCTAAGATCCATCTGACACCAGAAATGATGTTTCTGGTATCACAAACTCTTTAAATCCAGCTTGAATTTCAGACAGTTCTCTCTCTCTATGCACAGTTCTAGATGTTTTAAAATAACCTTCAGCAAGATTTTGCTTGCGTGTAGTATTAACAATATTGTTCTAGAATTTCAACATTCTGTTGGATTACCGTTTTGGGGAAGTCTGGTAAGGTTGTCTAAGACTGCATCTGTTTGTTGGAATGTCAATTGACATTCCACAAATTCCTAAAAACTTATTTTTTACCAGGTTACTCCTTGGAGAAAAGGATTCTGGGGCTTCGTCTGACATACTTTGGACATGTTATAAGGAGAGACAGGTCCTTGGAGAGGGACATCATGCTTGGTAGGGTAGAGGGACAGCGCAGGAGGGGAAGACCCTCTATGAGGTGGATTGATTCAGTGACTGGGGTAATCGGGATGGGTGTGTCAGAGGCAATGGAACTGGCATAGAGCAGGGTTTAGGGCTGTTGTACGAAGGGTCGCAATGAGTCGCAAACGACTCGACGGCACATAACAACAACAAGAGCAAGCTTTCAGTGTACCTTGAACTTTTTCATTTATTACCATTGATTTTTAATCATAAGATACTTACTAAAATGATCTGTGTCAGCCAATTCTTTTTTTGGTGCAGTGTGTTCCTTTCATATTCTCTGATGCTTCCTTGGTCACTTTTTACCAGTGATTATTAAGTTCTTTAAAGTTGAGACCTGCTGAACAAGTTGTTTCCTTTTTATTTTCTAACTTCAGGTCTTTGAACATTTCATTAAAATGCTTTATCTCACATCTTTGGATATATTTCTAGGAGAAGCCTAGTCCTTAAGGGAGGGCATTATGCTTGAAAAGTTATAGAATTAGCAAAAGAAAGGAAGACCTATACAGCAAGATAAATTGACATAGTGAGTATTAACAATGGACTTAAGTATGTTGGAAATGATGAGGAAGGCCAAGAAGGGAAAAGTTCAGATCTGCTGCTGTTCATAGTGTTGCTATGAGTCTCAGTTGATTTGTCAGCACATAACAACAATACAAAAGAATGTTTTACATCTTTAAAGAGGAATGAAGTTCTAAAATACACTCAATAACTAATGAGATTTAAAACATTAGGCTGAAGAAAATTTAGTTGATTCTCGTCTATACTGGTCCTAGAACGGCAGTGGGAGTTTGTCAAGGTTTAGTGTTAAGGACTTCAAAATCTACCAACTACTCCTCAGGAAAGAGGATGGGAGATTTCTTTCCTTAATGATTTATTGCCTCTGAAAACCTAGCAGATGATCAGTTATGAATTGGTTCTAATGGAACAATACATAGCAACATAGAATAGCGTCAAACTGTACCTTAGGGTTTCCAAGTCTTTAATCTTTATGAAAATTGCTTTTGTGTACCATGGAGTTGAAACTGAATATTTAGCTGGTTTGCAGAGGTAGTAAATCACACATGAGAAGATTATCTATCTTTTTGTGTGCCTTTGGATTCACAGCACAGCCTCTTAACACTAGACCGCCAAAGCAGACTTCATCTTTATCCAGTGGAGCAGCTTCTGGGTTGGAACATCTGACATTTTGGTTACTATCTTAATATTTAAAACTCTAAGGCATAAAGGCATAAAGGAGCTGAACAGAAGATTCCAAAAGGCAGCACGGGATGACAAAGAAAAATATTACAATGAAATGTGCGAGGAGCTTGTTGTTGTTTGTTGTTATGTGCTGTCGAGTCGTTTCCGACTCATAGCGACCCTATGCACAACAG
>NW_006400189.1:365570-373456 GCF_000299155.1 Elephantulus edwardii | reverse complement strand
ATTGAAATGAAAAATAAACAACCTAAATTTTAAAAAAACTACACACAATAAAAAAATACCAACAAAAAAACAAAAATAAAAAAAGAGTGGTTAAGTGTGTTATCTGGAAGTTTGGTAGTTTGAATCTACTAGTTGTTATGGAGGAGGAAGATGTAATCAGCTGCCACATTGACTTGGTTCCATACAGACTTGAAAACCCCTGCATATATTTTTACTCTTTTATATATAATTGCTATGAATTAGCAACCAAGAAATCACTGAATTGTATATTAATTAAAATAGAAGTGGATCAGAATCTATTTTTGTCAACTCACATGCAGTGTAATGACCATATATTAATCATGCACTTTTGACATGAGTGAAGATAGAGATCATCAATGAATCAGTCCATCCTGTGCAAGCAATATGGTGGAATAATTCTAAGAAACATAACTCCTTGTCCTGGAAGATATGTTTCTAAACCATGCTAAATATGAAGATTAAAAGAGTGTGTTGTTGCTATGTCCTCTCGAGTGACCTACAAATCATAGGACCCTTTTCACATTAGCTCTGAATTCTGCTCAATACTGAGCTAGTCTCACTGTCTCTGATACACCTACCCTCCATGACCTCAGTTAATGTGTCAGTCTATCTCATCCGGGGTCTTCCTCTTTTGTACTGTCCCACCACTCTTCAAAACATGATGTCCTTCTCCTGGGACTGCTCCCTCCTGGCAATATACTGAAAGTTCGTAAGATGGAGTTTTAAAATCTTTCCCTCTGAGGAGTAACTTGACTTCACCTTCTCCAGGAGAGATTTGCTTGTTCTCTTGGAGGTTTATGGTATGTTCAATATGCTTCTCCAGCACCACAACTCAAAGACATCCATTCTTCTCTGTCATCCTTATTCATTGTCCAACTCTCTACTGCATTGTAAGTAATTAAGAAGACCATGCCTGAATCAGGTGTACCTTAGTCTCTAGAGTGATGTCATTGCTTTTCAGGACTCTGGATAGGTACTTGACAACAGTGTTTCCTAACACAATTCATTTTTTATTTCCTGACTGTTGATGACACTGACTCAAGTTGAACTCACATTTGTCAGATTGGAATCATGTACCATAAGTGTTTTAGTAGCTAATATTTCAGATATAAATTACCAAGCCTTTTTCCCAAGACTTCTAGGGGGACGTGAACCTTTCACTTCTTAGTTTACAGTTAAGCTCATTAGTTTTCTGTGCTACCCAGACTCTAAGCATAATGCTTAAATAATAAATTATAAAAACACGTATAAAATGTTTTAATTTTTTAAAAAATGCTTTATATTTTGTGTATGCACCATCAAATTGGATCTGACAGTTACAGGAGGAAATTGCCCGTCCTTCTCCAGCACAGTATCTGGTGGATTTGAACCACACACCTCTGGGATTGCAGTGCAGCTTCTTGTCACTAGGCCACCAGAGTGCCCTAAATGTTTTACATTTTTTTTTCTAGATTGAAAATTTCTTTGTTGTCGTTGCTGTGTGCCCTCAAGTCAGAACCAACCCACAGCTGGCCCTCCTGTGGGTTTTCAGAGACAGTCAATGGCACAGGAGAAGATTGTCTTTCCTTAGCCTCTGGAACAGCTGGTGGATTTGAAACATGTGCCTTAGAGATTGGAGCACAGCTTCTTACCACTAGGCCGCATTTCTAAATGTTATTAAATATTTTAATATTCGTGGAAGATGCTTGCAAATAGACTTCTATGTTAGCAAAAACACTTCATTTTCTTAATTACTTTATAGGCAATTGTTTGTATTTGTTAGTTCCAGAAGTAATATGTTTTCTTTACTATCTGTTAATGATAGGGATGCTCCATTATTCTTGACAAGGTATTCCAATAAATTACATCATAAAAAAATATCAGCACAAAATGGTTCTTCCCCCTTCCAATGGCAATAATGTTATAATTAGGCCTTGCCTCAACAGTCATTATATTAACAAGTAAGCGAATCAGAGTTATAAAACTAATACTATTTCATATGAGTAGTAAAATCTCTACAATTCTTTAGGATCACATTTTGTTCTAAATCTCATAAAGTGACATAAATAGGCTGTGTACATTAATTATTCAGAGGATACCAATATACTATAATGTGCATATGCATCACATAACAATTATAACTGTACTGTATCACAATGATTCCTCTAAAAGAAATAATGCAGCTCTGATAAGCATTGCATTAATTATACATGATTCAAAGACTATTTTGTGTGCATGCTTATACTTCAAAAGCAGTTGAAAGGGATAATGTTTTGTCAAATTCTTACTAAGACTGCTTAAGGAAGTTTGCGATAACGATTTTTTTTCCTCTTGATGAGTTTTCCTACAGCAAGAGGAAGTCTTTGCAATCACCAAAAAGTTCTGATTAGCAAACATTTGTAAGCTCGTGATACATGCCACATATTTAGTAAACATGTTGTGAGGAGGTGCCAGGCCTTGGAAAAAGACATGCTGGAGAGAATAGAGGTCAGTGAATGAAAGCAAGACTGTCAATGAGATGGATTAACATAGACTTGAGCATTAAAAAGACCATGATGAAGGTGTGGGATAAGACAAAGCTTTGATATTTTGTTCATAAGGTCACTCACTATGAGTCATAATCAACTGATGAATTAAACTATCATGATTCTCAGGGTCTCTTCACCCTGTGGCAGGTACCAAACAGAGAAAGAACATTTATTAAGGAAAAAGCATTATGTTAGGGCTCAGAAGTTCCCTACTCATTATTTATGCTGAGCAAATAATTAGTGAAGCTTGACTCTATGAAGAAGAATGTGACATCAGGATTGGAAGAAGAATCATCAAAGACCTATCTTATACAGATAATACAATCTTCCTTGCTAGAACTGAGTATGATCTGATGTGCTCGCTGTAGAAGATGAAAGACTACAACCTTCAATATGTATTGCATCTCAACATCAAGAAAACAAAGGTCCTTACCATTGGACCAATAAATAACATCATGATAGATGAAAAAAAGAACACTGTCAACGATTTTATCTTACTTTGATCTATAATCAACACCTTGGGTACTAGCACTCAGGAGCTTAGGAGATGTATCATTTTGGGCAAGGTTGCTGTTAAGGGACCTCGCCAAAATACTGAAGGTGTCAGCTTGAAGACTAAGGTGCACCTGAATCAGGCCACAGTCTTTTAAATCACTTGCTATGCTTCTGAGAACTGGGCAATGAATAAGGATGAGAGAAGAATAATTGATGTCTTTGAGTTGTGGTATTGAAAAAGAGTACTGAAAGTGGTATGTCTTGGAAAAGGTGCAGTCAGAGTGCTCCTTGCAGGCAAGGATGATGAAGCTTTGTCTCTCATATTTTTAATATGTTGCTAGGAGAAGCTATTCCTTGGGACGGGGCATTATGCTTAGAAATATGGAGAGTATTAGAAAGAGAGGAAGACCCCCAATGAGATGAATTGAAATGGAGATTACAAACAATAAGCTAAAGTATATCAGAAATGGTGAGGATGGCACAAGATAGGACAAGATTCAGATTTTTGTTCACAAGATTGCTATGAGTCTTGCATAAGCTGACGGCACCTAATAACAATAGGCAGTTCCAGGGATAAGTCACCCAGTGTATGTATAGCTGTAAAAATCAGACTATTGTTGTTGTTGTTGTTGTTAGGTGTTGTCAAGTACTGCTCACTGCGAGCCTATGAACAAAAGATCTGAACCCTTTTCTATTCTTCACCATCCTCATACTGCCTGACACACAAGAGCCCATTGTAGCAGTCACTGTATCAATCCACCTAGTTGAGGGTCTTCCTCTCCTTCGTCAACTCTCCACCCTTCCCAGCACCATGTCCTTCTCCTAATAAGATGCCCAAAGTATGTAAGGTGAAGCCTCATCATTCTTGCCTCCAAAAAATACTGTCTAGACACTCTCCAAGATGTATCTGTTTGTTCTCTTGGCTGTCCCTGGGATGCTCAGTGCTCTTCTCCAACACCAAGCTCAAAGACTTCAATTCTTTTTCTGTCATTTTATTCATTGTCCAGCTCTCAGATGCATAGCAAGTAATCAGAAAGACCATGGCCTGAATCAGACACACCTTAGTCCTCAAACTGACATCATTACTCCTCATAATTTAGAGAGGTCCCTAATTGCAGACTTTACCCATGCAATGCATCTCCTTAGTTTCTGACTGCTAGTACCAAGGGTGTTAATTGTGGATCCAAGCAAAATGTTGACAGTTTTAATATCCTCTTCATTCATCATAACACTGCCTATGGGTCCAGTGATAAATATCTTTTTCTTGATATTGAGACACAATCCATACAGAAAGCTGTATTCCTTGATCTTCTGCAACAAGTGCATCAAGTCCTCTTCACTTTCAGCAAGCAAGGTTGTGTCATCTGTATAAACGCAGGTTATTGATGTCTCCTTCCAAACCTGATGCCACACTACTCTACATAGGGTCCAGATTCTTGGAATATTTGCTCAGCATACTTCTAAGTGGCATAGCACTGGTTTGTCCATTTGCTGTACAGAAGTAACTCGTGGTTGCTGTGAAGCTAAACATGGTGACATTGATGTGTCAAATGTGATAATGGTTATCCATGGTGAACAGTTAAAACAAGCTTGGAAGCAGGAGTGACATCCATTTCTGAAATAGTTTGCCTCTGGAAACTCTATGAACTTAGAGAAACTATGAAAGCTATACAAATGTTCAGGTCTTTCATTCATAGGGTCGCTATGAGTCATCTATGACCCGACAGCACTTAACAATAACAACAACAACAGATTTAATAAGTATATAGAGAGAATGCAATCCTGAGACACTCCCTTCTCAATCTTAAACCGTGCAGTGTTCTCCTGCTCTGTTGGCACTACAGCCTCTTAGTCTAGGTATAGGTTTCTCATGAGCATAATTGAGTACTTTGGGATTTCCATTCTTTTCAATGTCAGCCACAATTTATTATGATCCACACAGCTACTCTGCCTAGTTAATAAAGCATAGATACACATTCTTCTGGTATTCTTTACTTTCAGCTAGGATCCATCTGACACCAGCAATAATATCCTTGTTGCTACCACTTCTAAATCAATCTAAAAAAGATATATTAAGAGAGTTTAGTAGACAGGGGGGGAAAAAAACTAAACAACCCACATGGAAGTTTAGAGAACGGAAGGCATAAGGTGTCTCTGAAGTGGTTCTCAAACTTGTGGCATGAGGACAAAATGAAAAAAGAGAGGTTTCTTTTTGGCAAGGCACTTTTATCCACTCCTAATCTTGGTTGTTAGTTTTCACTTCACTAAGCCTTCACTAATGCCGAATGAGTTTTTCCCTTTTTATTCACTCACCCCAGTTCTTTGGACATTCCATTATAATACTTTGCTTTGTCTTCTCAGACTCTTTCAAAATATTCTGTATTTATCTCTATCACTTTTACATCTCTTGCATTTGCTTTGGCTTTCTGATGCTTTAGTGCAATTTTTAGAGTCTCTCTGACATCCGTTTCAGTCATTCCTTTTCCCTCTGTCTATGCAATGATCTTTACTTCTCTTCATGGATGATGTTCTTGATGTCATACTACAACTCATCTGTCCTTCCATCATTATTGTACAGTGCCTCAAACCTGTTCTTGAGATGATTTTTAAATACAGGTGGGATAGACTCAAGGTCATGTTTTGATGTTTATAGACATTTTTGTATCTTTTTCAGCTTTAGTTTGAACTTGAACATGGGTAATTGACAGTTTCTTCTACAAATGGCACCTGGTCTGGTTTTGACTGCTGATATTGAGCCTCTCCAATGGTTCTTTTCAGAAATGTAGTAATTCTGATTTCTGTACAGTCTGTTAGGAGAGGTTCATGTATATAGTCACCATTTGCATTTTTTAAAAGGTATTTTCAATGAATTTTTTTTTCACATTTAATGTATAAAATTCAATTATTCATTCTCCATCCTCATTTCTGAAGACAGAGAGCTCTCTAGAGACAAGGGTGGTGAAGCATCATCTGATATATTTTCTGCATGTTGCTAGGAGTGGCTATTCCTTAGAAAAAGATAGCCTGTTAGGAAATGTGGGAAGGCCAGGGAAAGAGAGGAAGACCTTCAAGAAGATGAGATGATGCAGGAGAGGATAGCCTTCCGATCAGTTGTTGATAGGGTTGCTATGAGTCATATTCAACTCAACAGTACATAACAACCACCACAATTTCATTAAAAATCTTATGAAAATCATCACTATTTAGTCCCACTTGGGGGACCAGTGTTATTAGTTGAATCCTTGATTCCACGTGGATTCCCATAGAGGGCCCATCTCTTCCTGATGCAATTCCTTTTGTTTCCTTTGGATGTACTACCACTACATGTTGCTCTGTTCCACCAGCTGGCATAAATCTATATTTCCTTTTCTGTTTCTCATCTGAGATCAGGTTGCCTACTTTATTCCCTGGTGCAGCCAGATTTCTTGCCCTTAACAGATAACATCAAACAAAACAACAATTTTGTACTAGACACTACATAAGCAATGGGGACATAGAACTGAATGGCATACATTCATTAAGAAAAAAAATTTGAATAATAGCATACATTCATGTCCAGAATGAGTTAATTATTCTATGGAGGAGACAGTCATATCAGAGTTGAGTTCCATAAAGCACTGCAAACCTGACTGTTTGAAATACCAGGACCTATGGCATTTCAAGACTTCTTGAGAACTAAAAAATTTAAAACAGACAGCATTTAGGAGCATAGAGACTATTTGAATGAGAGGATCAAATAGATGGTGCTGAAATTAGGATCATTAGAAAATTGATCCCTTGCAGTATATGTATTTGAAGTCTTTACTAAGTAACATACATTCAATAAAATTTTACTGTTTTTACATATAGGACGCTTTTATAGATGCTGCAAACATAGTCATTAACAAAACAGAGAAAAGTTCCTAGTCTCTGGTTTTTAGGAGCTTATATTCTAAAATATGAAACAAATTTAATAAACAGACAAATGTATACTATAATGTTCATAATAATGAATGCCATACAGGATAAAACAGAGTAAGGGGCTAGAGTTACACTATGCCATTTAGGTCAATTTCCAGCTGATCAATTTCTTCATCTTTTGTATTAATGTTTTTTATGTTAATTTGAATTATATTCACATTAACAGGTCCTCTATGTAGGAATACGGATATTAGCCTCTCTTTGACAGCCTCTTGCTTTAGATCTTGGAATGTTCTTTTTGTCAATGAATGAAATGTTATTCCTCTTCAATTTATTATTCCCAGCACAGTAAATCTGTTGATTATTCACTTTAAAATAACTAATACCAGTCCATTTCAACTTACTAGAATGTTTGCATAAAGTATTGATCTTCATATCTTATATTTCATTCTCGATGACTTCCAATATTTCTAGTTATACATTTCACATTCTGTTTCTTGGCAGATATATGTAGCTATTACTCTTTATTTTGTGTCATACTAATACATCTACAAACAATGGGCCTGAATTCTTTACTCTAGCCATGTCATTACTGTTGACTCTATTTTGAAGAAGTAGTCCTTCTTCAGCAATATTTTTAATGTCTCCAAAATGAGGGATTGACTTTCTGAAACTTCATTAGACAGTGTTCTGCTACTGTACATAAGGTTTTCACTGGCCAATATTGTCAGAAGTAGAGTGCCATGCTCTTCTTCCTAGTCTGACTTGTCCTGAAAACACCATTGTAATCTTTGTACCATGAGTGGCCCTGTTGATACTTGAAATACTGATTTCTTAGTGCCCAGCATCACAGCAACACGCAAGCCACTACAGTTTGGCCAACTGACAGATGAATAATTGATTATAAGGAAAACCTATCTACACAGCAATTCTACAGGATGCATCACCTTTGACCGATAAATA
>NW_006400189.1:335270-362509 GCF_000299155.1 Elephantulus edwardii | reverse complement strand
GGGAGTGTCAGAGACAGTGCGATTGGCACAGGACAGAGCGGAGTTTAGGGCTGTTGTACATAGGGTCGCTATGAGTCGCAGGCGACTTGACGGCACATAACAACAACAACAAACAACAGCACAGGAAATGATAATGAATAGTGTTGGGGCTGGTAGTTTTTGTGTTTGTTTTCTGTAACACATTGCATCATCAAGAGTTGGAATTGACCAAACAACACCGATTTTTGTTTGGTTCATCACCAAATATCAAGAACAATGATAACAGCATGAAGATTAAGGAAAACATGATTCAAGTCATTGTCTTTTGATTGCTTGTTACTCGTCTGAAAGTTGGACAATAACTAAAGATGATGGAGAAAGAATTGAAACCTTTTCGTTTTTATGGTGAAGAACAGTACTGAATATCCCATGGACAAACAAGCCTATCGTGGAGAAAGCTACTTCTTTGAAGCAAGGATGGTGAAGCATTGTTTTACCTATTTCAGGCATGTTGTTAGGAGGGACCAGTCCTTGGAGAAGGACATCATGCTGGGGAAGGTGGAGGGTCAGAGAAAGAGAGGAAGACCCTCAATGATATGGATTGACACAGTAGCTAGAATAATGAGCTAAACCTATTTGAGATGGTAAGGATGGCACAGGATAGAACTATTCATAGGGTTGCAAGGAGTCACAGTTGACTTGACACCATTTTACAACAACAAAATAACATAAATTTTCAGAAAATATTTATAATACTATATCATACGCTAAATCTGAAGGGACAATCTCATTCCATGCAACTTATATCCTCTGAAAACTCACTGGAGGGTCGGCCCTTAAGTTGCTTTCAGAAACTCAATACACATAACAACAAGAAACATAAATCAAATCTTTTGGAAATATGAATGACATCCACTTCCCAGACAACATGCCTGCAGAAACTCTATGAATTTTGATAAAATGATGATAGTTATGGAAAGGCTTCAGATCTTTTGGTTCATAGGGTCGCTATGAGTCATTCTCCACTCAATGACAACAACAGCAACGTTTATTAATATGAATTCCATTGGATTTTCTCTCCTCATCAAACCTTCTTTTTCGTATTATTCTTTTCTCTAATGATGGTCCCAGAAATTAAGAGCAAACTCACTACCATTAAATTGAGTCTGATTCGTGGTGACCCTCTCTCAGGTCTGAGGGCAAATCTTACTTAACAGGGGGAAACTTCCTTCACTTTCTCCCATGGCACAGTTGGTGTGTTTGAACTGCTGATTTTTCAGATAAAGCCCAACACTTAACCTGCATACCACTAGGGTTTCTTATTCTCCACCGAGATATATAAGTTTTTATCAGAGGTCTGCAAGCTATGACCTTCAGGCTGAATTTAATGGCCACTGCTTTGTTATTTGTATACAAAATTTTGTAAATTTTTACTGGCACACAGCTGTGTCCAATTATTTAGTATTTTCTAAGTGACTTTCTTGGGTCATGCAAATGATTTGAGCTAGTCTTCTAGACACATTTATTCATTGCAGGAGAAACAGTTGAAAAGCCATCATGTGGATCAGGCACACCTTAGTTGTAAACTGGCATTGTAATTTTGGAGCACTTTTGAGAGGCCCTTGATAGTGATTTTTCCCAAGTCATCACATCTTTTGATGTCTTGATTTCTATTACCATGAGTATTGATTGTAGGTACAAGTAAAACTACATCACTGACAATTTCAATCTTTCCCGCAACTATCATGATATGAGTGAGCTCTATTGGCCTAGTGCTAAGGTGTTAGGCTGCCAATCCAAAAGCATGAGGTTCCAATTCACCAGCTGCTTCCTGGGAGAAAAATGTAAACCTTTGTGTAATTTACAGCCTCTGAAAATCCCTGGAAGCTATTAGTCAGTTTTGATTCAAAAACATCTAGAAAAAAATCATGATATTGCCTATCGAAATCAGAAGAACCAGTCTCTTTTGGCAGAGGTAAAATTGATGACTTTGAATTGTAGTGTTGGAGAATATCTTATGAATTGCCAAAAGAATCAACAAACTTGCCTTGGAGGATGTATGACAGTGTTCCTTAGAGACAAGGGTGGTGAAACTTGGTCTCACATTCTTTAAACATGTTATTAGGAGCAACCAGTCGTTGGGAAAAAGACATGATATTGGGAAAGATGAAAAGTTAGATAATGAGAGGAAGACCCTCAACAAGATGGTTTGACAGAGTGACTGTAACAGTGGGCTTGAGAATTTTAGCAAGGATGAGGATAATTGTTCATGAGGTCAGCTATGAGTCACAGTCAACTTGATGGCAGTTAACAACAAGAGGTAACAAGACTGTTTCAATTTTCCAATTTCCTACTTTAAAAAAAATGCCCAAGATCTGCTTTTTGTGTAAACGACATCCTAGAAAACTCTATGAAGCAGTTCTAATTCTTTAACACATAGAGTTGCTTTGATTTAGAATTGACTGGAAGGCAATAGGTTATGTTTGTTTTCACTAACAGCATTGTGATAGATGTTTGTAAAGCCTAAAATCTTTTTTCAACATCTTTTTATAGAATTTCTATTTTTTGATCAATGATGACTATGTGATAAAGTACCACAAAATTATCTCTTGGAATAGGAAACACTGCTTTCATATTGCTTTCTTAAATACGGATTGATTTTCCTGATTTTTTTCTCTATCCTTATTTTATTTTTAAATTTTATTCTTATTTATTTGCATAGTTTGAATACATTGTTTTCCACAAAAGACCCTTCCCATATACTTCACCCCACCCACCCATCAAATTGTGCAACCCTATGATTAAAACCCTACCCCCACATCCTCATCCCTCTATTTCTACCCTTCCCCCCATGTTGGATTCTCGTACTCATTCTACAAGAATGGTTTTATACAGTATTTGTCCTTGTGGGGCTATTAGTTCACTCCGCATAATGCTCTCCAGTCCCTCCCAAGTTAGGTAGTAATTTACAAAATCATTGCTCCTGCGTGCTGCTTAGTATTCCATTGTATAAATGTACCACAACTTCATAATTCATTCGTTTGTGGTTGGACATCTGGGCTAATTCCATGTTCTTGCAATGGTGAATAGTGCTGCTATGAACATTGGTGTACAAGTTTCTGTTTGAATCCAGTTCTCATTTTCTTGGTGTATATTCCAAGCAATAGATTAGCTGGGTCAGATGGAATTTCTATGTTCAGCTTTCGTGCCAAACTACCTTCCAGAGTGGTTGTACCATTGTACAATCCCATCAACAATATAAGAGTCCATATCTCACCACATCCTCTCCAATATTTATTATTTGCTGTCTTGTTAAACTTTGCCACTGCTGCTGGAGTGAGATGGTATCTCTTTGTGGTTTTGATTTGCATCTCTTATTGCCAGTGGTTTGGAACTTTTCTTCATATGTCTGTTGGCCATTTGAATATCTTGCAAGACACAATAAAAGACCTAAAATGGAAAAATGTGCCCTATTCATGGATAGGAAGACTCAATCTTGTGAAAATGACAATCCTACCAAAAGCAATCTACATATTCAATGCAATCCAAACACAGATACCAAATTCATTTTTCAAGGAGATCAAAATGGAAATTGTTAAGTTTATATGGAGAGGCAAGAGACACTGAATATGCAAAACACTTCTGAGAAACAAATATGAAGTGCGAGATATAGCACTTCCTGTCCTCAAAACCTACTACACACCAGTAGTAACCAAAACAGCACAGTAGTGGTACAATGACAGGCACATAGACCAAAGAAACAGAATTAAGGACCCAGAAATGTACCCAGCTATCTATGGTCAACTGATATTTAACAAGGAAATAAAACCTATCAAATGGGTAAATGACAACCTCTTCAAAAAGAGGTTCTGGAGAAACTGGACTGCTACCTGCAAAAGGCTTTAACAGGATCCTCATCTCACACCATACAAAAAAACCTATCTCAAGGTGGATAAGTGACTTGGGAGTAAAGCGCAAAAACATAAAGTTTATAAGAGTCACACTGGAATAAAGCTTAGAAACCCTAGTCTATGGTATAAAGGTATACTGTAAAATATACTGCAAAATAGAGCCAGAAATGTACAATCTCAATTCATCCTTAATACTAACTTACTCTAATCAATACCTCACTGCTGAATTTTCAGAAATGAAAACCCAATATTTATATATAGTAGATGAGAACTCTAGGAGACAAGAGTTGTGGCATACTTAATAGCCTAAATATCCAACCAGAGAAATTCTTCTTTCTGATTATCTGTAGGATTTACCATAAATATTTCTTGTAGAATCAATATTCCTTACAATGTATTTGCATACATCTTGGTGCATCTTCTGCACACAAATTAAATGTTATTGAAAATAATATCTTTTTTAAAAAAAGAGCTTTTAGAAGTTGACGGTGATTTGTTTTGGTGTCTGCTATAAGCCTAAAGTGATTATACGGTTTTTATTAATCTTACTAAACAACAACAACAACAACAACAACAAACCAAAAAAACCCCCCAACAAGTCCAAAAAAACCAAACATCAAAAATAAAAAAAAACCTTGTTTGTTAGCTTCTCTAGTTTTCTATTTTAAACAAAAATCTGTTGTTGTTGTTGTGTGTCAAGTTGAAACCAATACATAATGGACCCTCCAAGGGAAATTTAAAGGGGTTTTCAGGGAGAGTGAACCATTCTAGCAGGTTTTCAGAGGCAGTAAATCACACAGGAGATTGCTCATCCTTCCCTATGGAGCAGCTGGTGGATTCAAACCACGTGCCTTTAGGATTGCAGCATATCTTCTTATCATTAGCCCACCAGAGCTCTTTATTTGTGTTGAAAGGGGAAAGTGAGGGAGTTACAGGGGAGACCACCAAAGTGGAAGAGTTTATGGGTGGAGGGTTAGTATTTATCTGGAGAATGAAAAAATTACCACACATTTGTACACATTGATTTAAAAACAAAACAAAACACATTTCAAAGATGTGTAGGAGGAAAGAAAAGAAGATGAAAAATATATTTCAGGGCTTATTAATGAAGAATCGTTCTAGTGGGCAAAAAGCCCAGAAACAGCTTTGTGGAAAACACAATTAAAAAATTATGTGAGGGCATAAGAATAACCAGTGATTTTTCTACATAAAGTTTTATGAATTTAGAGCATGCTGTGTAGCAATAAAGTAACAGTGCTAGAAGGAAAGGAAACTACACAGTATGCAATACTTTGTTACATCTTTTATTTGACAATTAGACTCCAACTATAAAAAATAATAAAGAACAGCCTTTCTTGTTGTTGTTGTTATGTGCCGTCGAGTCGCTTGCGACTCATAGCGACCCTATGTACAAAAGCCCTAAGCTCTGCTCTGTCCTTTGCCAATCCCATTGTCTCCGACACTCCCATCCCGATTACCCCAGTCACTGAATCAATCCACCTCGTAGAGGGCCTTCCCCTCCTGCACTGTCCCTTCACCCTACCAAGCATGATGTCCCTCTCCAAGGAATGGTCCCTCCTCACATGTCCAAGGTATGTTGGATGGAGTCTCAGAATCCTTGCCTCCGAGGAGCAGCCCAGTTTAACCCCTTCCAGGATGAATCTGTTTGTTTTCCTAGCAGTCCATGGTACTCTCAATACTCTTCTCCAGCACGACAGCTCAAAGGCATCAATTCTCCTTCTATACTCCTTAGTCATTGTCCAACTCTGATGCATAACAAGTGATAGCAAAGATCATGGCCTGTTACCAGACTCACCTTAGTCTCCAGAAAGACACCATTGCTCTTCAGTACTTTGGAGAGGTCCCTAAAACAGCAGACTTTCCCATTGCAATACATCTTTTAATTTCCTTGCTACTGGTGCCAAGAGTGTTGACTGTGGAGCCAAGCAAACTGAAGCTGTGAACAATCTCCATCTCTTCACCATCCATCCTGATGCTGCCAATTGGTCCAGTGGTGAGAATCTTTGTCTTCTTGACATTGAGCCTCAATCCATATTGGAGGCTGCAGTCCTTGACCCTCTGTAGCAAGCACTTCAGGTCCTCCTCAGTTTCAGAAAGGAGGGTTGTGTCGTCTGCATAACGCAGATTGTTGGTCGAAGCCTTCCTTAGTAATGTCAAAAGTGACATGGTTTTGTGTATTTGTTGAATGAAACAGGGTGAAATGACAATAATTGAAATGAAAACTGTAAAACAACTCTCTTTGGCTTCTCAGATTCTAGCCATGGGAAGGATGGTCTTAACTATAGTGTCAGAAATTGTTGTTGTTAGGTGCTGTCAAGTATGACCCAGAGCAACCCTATCAATGATAGATCTGAACCCTCTCCTATCCTGTACCATCATCACAAAATCTGACATACTTGAGCCCGTTGCTACAGTCATTGTGTCAATGCATCTGGCTTGGAGTCTTCTTCACTTTTGCTGCCCTGACCCTCCGCTTTCCAAGCCTGATGTCCCTCTTCAATCAACAGTTATGAAGAAACATAACTTGTCCAAAGTATGTGAGACAAAACTTTATCATCTTTGCCTCCAAGGAGCATTCTGGCTGTACCTTCTCCAAGACTCTTCTTGGAGACTCTCTTTTCTGCTCTTTGGGCATTTCTTTTATGTGTAGTGACAGCACAGGAAGTCTTAAAGCTAAATTTCCACATTTACTGTATACACATGGAAACTTTTGAGAAGCATGAGATATCTTTCTGCTGTTACTCAATACATTTAGAATACAAATTAAAAAAATATCAGATGCATTGAAATAAATGGACTTGTTCCAACCTGAGTCAATTTTGGCCAAATAGCAGAAAAATGATGAAGGTTGTTACAGAGTAGTTATGACCAAAGTGGTTGCAGAGGCATGAGGCAAGAGTTTTAAGCCTTATTTGATGTGTGGAGGTAGGCGTGGGGAAAGGAAAGGGGAAAGATCGGTGTGAGAAACTATGTATGTAAATTTTGTAAATAAACCAGCATAAAATAAAAATTTTATGAAAAGAGTTTTAAGCCCTGTTTTAGTTTTGTTTTCCTTTCTTTCATTTGCTCAATAACTATGGCAACATATATTGATTTTGTGATTTATGAGAGATTTTAATACCACCCCCAAAAAAGTACCAAGAAAGCCAGACATAAACGAAGAGTGCTTAAACATTCTGAAATCTAGAAATGCTCTGAATTAATTAGAAATATTAAAAATGCATAAAGTCAACACATAGCACACATTTATTTGTCTAAATATTTCTGTTTGTGTATATATTTCTAAAACATGACAATTTTCAGAACAGTTGTTTCTCATGGTACGTACTTTTGAAATTATAATAACAATAGTAATGAGTCCTATAAAGTTAGGGTAATAAGTTAGTGAGATAGTACCTCTGGATGAGGAGCAGCCACATGTCTCGCTTTATACCTTTCTGGTAACAATTAATGCTGCTAAAAAAAAAAGATTGCTGGTTTGAACTTGGAGGAAAGATGGACAATCTCTTCAAAAGAACTAAAAGTTCAAAGCCTTAGAAACCTAATGGAGAGTTGAGGTGAGGGGTACATCTCAATGAATCATACTCAACAATTGCAGTATGTTTGGTTTGATTTTGTAAGTTACTAATTGCTGTTATTATGTGCCATCGAGTCACTTGCGACTCGTAATGACCCAATGGACAACAGCCTTGATCCCTGCTCTATCTTGTGCCAATCTTACTATCTCTGACACACCTGTACTCAATACCCCACTCACTGAATCAGTCACTCTCATCGAGGGTCTTCTCTTTCACTGTCCCTCCATTCTTCCAAGCATGATGGCTCTCTGCAAGGACTGGTCTCTCCTGAAAAATGGCCAAAGTATGTCAGACAAATCTCAGAATCTTTGCCTCCAAAGAACTACAGAACAGCCTTACTAATGCTAAAAATGATGACTTGTTGAGGAACAGGGAATAAAATATTTTTTTTAAAAAGGGTTTGAAAACAATTTTCTTTTAGGTTCTTTCCCACATTCTAACAGGGGGAATGGCTGATATACACGGGCAGCAGAGGAAATGGTTGACTACATAATCAGCAGAGGTAATCTTAAAACTGGAAACCATATTTTTTCAGATATTCTTTTAATCTGGGTCTCAGTAAACAAAACATATTTTTCACTCGCAGGCCATAACACAAATACTCTATTTTTTTAGTCCATTTAAAGTTCATTATTATATTTCAGGACAAATAAGTCCACTGCCACAATGGTAAAAATTATTAAGAGAAATATATCAGATTCAGGATACTATTTTTGTACAAATTAAATATATGCACCAATCCAATCTTTAATTTAACTAATAACATAAAGCCCGATTCTTTCCAAGCTCATTGGAACATAGCAATATTGTTGAATAGTCCTGGACAAGATTAATCTCCATATTAATGAGAAAGATGGTTCCTTATTTATTGTGGCGAAAATGAAGTTAATTATGTAATATTTAAACATGTTAGGAGACAATAGCAAATTTCTAATTCTTCAAGTCCCTGTATGTGCTTTTTCTAACCTAGAAATGACTACTCTGACAGCTCACGTTTAAGTCTTATTAACTATACACTCAAAATTATACCAAAACTCCATCCCTACCAACCAAGCAATCACCCTCATCACCTCCTACATTCCTTCTATCTTACTTTGTATTTCTAAAACCTTTCTAATCTTATTGTTTCCTTCTCCCACTCTATCCCATAGTTAGTACTTATTTTTGCTCCACTTTTTTGATTTGAATATTATTCTGATTAAGAAGTGTCAAGCTTCAATCTCCAAGTTTTCCTTTGCTCTAACATCTTCAACCCACTTAAATGCTTATCTTACCAAGGTCCTCAAATGCTCTATCAAAACTCTAGTAATGCAGATTATACTGTTCTACCTTCTGAAAACACAGACTATAGGCTAAGCCAAAAGGCAAAATGAAAATGACGATTTCACTGTTACTTCTCCAGGTCTTTTTTCTGCTGAGCCACTAGAAATAGTAGACAAATAAAGGCCATTCCCATTTCCAAAGTAACTGCAATCTTTCTGAAGGTGGCTGCTCTTTTTAATCTTTTTGTGCAGGCTTGGTGTGACTGGAGACTGAGATTATGCAGCAGAATAAGGTTAGAAGATATTATTGTTGTTAGCTGCCATCTAGTTGATGACAACTCATGGCTTCCCTACAAGCAATAGAAAGGATATCAGGATTTTGTATAATATAAATGCAGTGAGAAAAACAAGTTTTCCAAAGGCATTTTGACATGTGGTTGTTGGTGTTGTCATGTGCCATTGAGTCACTTGCGACTCATAGCGACCCTATGCACAAGAGCCGTAAATGCCATTCTATCTTGTGCCAACCTTGCCATCTCAAACACACTCATTCCTACCACTCCACTCACAGAATCGATCCATCTTATCGAGGGTCTTGCTCTCCTGTGCCGTCCCTCCACTCTCTCAAACGTGATGTCCTTCTCCAAGGACCAGTCTCTCCTTGCAACATGTACAAAATATGTCAGACGAAGCTTCAGAATCCTTGACTCCAAGGAGCATTCCGGCTTAGCCCTCTCCAGGACAAACCTATTTGTTCTCCTAGCAGTCATGGTATATTCAACACTCTTCTCCAGCACCACAGCTCAAAGGAATCAATTCTCTTTCTATCTTCCCCACTGTCCAACTCTTTGATGCATAGCACATAATTCTGAAGTCTATAGCCTGGATCAGGTACACCTTAGTCTCTAGCCTGACTTCATTGTTCTTCAGTACTCTTGAGAGGTCCCTCACAGCTGACTTTTCCAAAGCAATTCATCTCCTGATTTCCTGGTTGCTGTTACCAAGAGTGTTCACTGTGGAACCAATTAAACTAAAACTCTTAACTATCTTAATCTCTTCACCATCCATACTGATGCTGCCAATTGGCCCAGGGGTGAGAATCTTTTTTTTCTTGACCTTGAGCCTCAATCAATAATGGAGGTTGCAGTCCTTGATTCTCTGCAGCAAGCACTTCAGGTCTTCCTCAGTTTCATCAAGTAGGGCTGTGTCATCCACATAATGCAGGTTGTTGATGACTCTTCCACCAATCCTGATGCCACATTCCTCCTCATACAGCCCAGCATCTTGGATAATCTGTTCTGCCTACAGATTGAAAAGGTATGGAGACAGAATGCATCCCTGATGAACCCCCTTCTTGACTTTGAACCATGTAGTGTCTCCTTGCTCTGTTCTGACAACTGCCTCTTGGTCCAAGTATAGGTTTCCCATTAGCACAATCAAATGTTCTGGGATTCCCATTCTTTTCAGAGTCAGCCATAGCTTGTTGTGATACACACAGTCAAAAGCCTTTGCATAGTCAATGAAGTACAGATAGACACTCTTCTGGTACTCTCTGCTTTCTGCCAAGATCCATCTAACATTAGCTATAATATCCCTAGTACCATGACCTCTTCTAAATCCAGCCTGCACATCTGGCAGTTCTTTGTTGACATATTGTTCCAAATGATTTTGGATATTTTCAGCAAAATCTTGCTTGCATGTGATATCAATGATATTGTTGAATAATTTCCACACTCTGTTGTGTCACTTTTCTTTGGAATGGAAACAAATATCAATCTTTTCCAGTAGGTTGGCCAGGTGGCTGTCCTTCAGATTTCTTGACACAACTTAGTGAGCACATCCAAGGCAGCTTCTGTTTGTTGAAATAAATCAATTGGTATGCTGTCAACTCTTGGAGCCTTGTTTTTTGCCAATTCCTTCAGAGCAACTTGAACTTCCTTCTTCATCCTCACACGTGATTATTCTAGTATCTCAAGTGAATATGGTATAAAGTTCAAAAGAGTGACAAGAATCATCTTTAGCATTCATTTAAAAACCCAGCTCAATTAATCCCATTGAAATAACCAAGAACCTGTACGTCTCACTAATTCTGAGAGTCTAATAATGCTGTTTTCCTATTTAAAATGTAGCTTACTTGTTAAATGAAAGGTACAAAGAAACACTAAAGACAAAAGATTTCTTTCTTGACCTATTAAACACTAATCATCCTTTGATGTTATCCTTGCTGATGTTAGGTGTCATCAAGTCTACTGTGACTTGTAACAATCCTGCAAACAGGCTGAACCTTGTCCTATCCTGGACCATCTGCCTGAACTTTGTCTTGTTCAAAATTATTGTGGTAGTCACAAAACCAATCCATTCCACTGGGAGTAGTGCCCTCTTTTGCTGAATTCCTATGTTTCCCAGCATGCTGTCTTTATCTAAGGACTGGGATCCTCCTGAAAATTTGATCAAAGTCAGTGAGACACAGTTTCACTATCCTTGTCCCTAAGGATTATTGCTGTACTTTCTTCAACAAAGATTTGTTTGTTCTTTTGGTCATCCATAAGATGTTCAGTACTCTTTACTCATACCACCACTGAAGGCATTGATTATTCTATCATTCTTATTCATTGTACAATTTTCAGTCATCTGTGGCCCTCGGCCAGGTTCAAATTGTCTTCCTGTCAAACATTCTTCTAGGTGGTATAGCACTGGTCTGTGTGTTGCTGTACAGAGGTAACTCGTGGTTGCTGTGATGCTGAAGACTGTGACAGTGATGTGCCAATCGTGGTAATGGGCACCCATGGTGGACAGTGTTGGCTGGAGATTCCCAACTAAATCAAACCTGGAAGCAGGAGCGGCATCCACTTCCAAAATGGCTTGCCTCTGGAAACTCTATGTATGAACAGTGCTCAGGCTGTTCATTCATAGGGTCGCTATGAGTCATCTACGACTCAATGGCATTAAACAACAACAACAACAACAACAAGGGAGCAATTGAAAATACCTTGGCAGGAGTCATATATACCTCTATTTTAAAATAACATCCTTGCTCATTAGAACTCTGGAAAAATTGTTGATAGATGCTTTCTTCATTGCAATACATCTTTTTATTTCTTGAATTCTACTACTTTGGATATTAATTTCATTTCAAATAGAAGGAAATAGTTGGCAACTTAAACGTTTTCTCTTTCATCTTTCATGATGTTTCTGATGGGACTAGTGGTGAGAATTTTTTTTCTCATTATTTTCTGATGTTGGGATGTAACCTATATTGAAGTCAGCAGTCTTTGATCTTCTGTAGTAAGTGCTTCAAGTCTTCTTCATTTTCTACAAGCAAGGTTGTGTCAGGTGCATAATGCAGATTTTTGATGAGTCTTCCTTCAATCCTGATGTCACATTCTTCTTCATTACGCTCAGCTTCTCCAATTATTTAGTCAGCATACAGGTTGAATAAGTATGAACAAAGGATATACCCCTAACACATATATAGTTTTTAAACTAGAGTTTAAAACTAGAGTTTCCTTATTATGTTCAGAAAATTGCTTCTTGCGTTTGTTGGTAGGCATTGTCAAATCAAACCTTTTCTGCTTTTGAACTATGCCTTCTTTCTTTGCTTGTTTGGACAATTACTTTTTTAGTTTATTGTTGGTGGTGCCATTAAGTTGATTACTACTCATAGTGACCTTATGAACAATAGATTGAAACCTTGTTCTACCCTGTCCTATCTTTACACACTCTCCCATGTTCAAATATATTATTTGAGTCACTGTGTCTACTCATCTTGATGAGGACCTTCTTCTGTTTGATGATATCTTTTTTCAAGTACTGGCTCCTCCTGGCAACTTGTCCAAAGTAGGAGACAAATTTTCACCATTTTTGCTTCTAAAGAATATCCTGCTTGTACTTCCTTAAAAATAGATGTATTTGTTCTTTTACTCTTTGGATCTGTTTTAATTTTTTGCCAAAGCATGTCATATTGGAGTCTAGCTTCATGACTTGTAGTAATCCTTATCCTCTACTGAAGTACAGTTGCTGTTGTTGTGTAGTCAGAACTAAGCCACAGTTGACCCTCCAGCTGGTTTTAAGAGGAAGTTAATTGTATGGGTATATTCGAACTGTATACCTTTGGGATTGTAGAGCAGCTTCTTGCCACTAGGCCCCCAGAGCTTCTTATACTCAATATAACTAAGATACTCAACCGAAATTAAGGCAAAATAGCTCTGTTGCATTTTTTGTGGGTTTTTTAATTCTATTTTGTTTTGTTGTTTTGTTTTCTGTACAAAAAAGATGAGATGGATTGATACAGTATCTGGGGCAATGGAGGTTGGTGTGTTGGAATTAGTGAGATGGGGTCAGGACAGGCAAGGGTTCAGAACAACTGTACATAGGGTCACTATACATCGCAGGTGACTCAATAGAACATAATAGCAATAACATACATTGACAGGTTTGGAAGCAAGAGTGGCATTCACTTCCTAAACAACATGTCTCCAGGAACTCTATGAACTCTGATAAATGTTGATAGTTGTAGAGGGCCTTTAGTTCATAGAGTCACCATGAATCATGCTTGATTGGAAAGCAATCAACAACAACAGCAAGAGTGATAGAAGAATTAACTATGCCTTTGAGTTGTGTTACTGAACGCAGGGGGTTCTTTCCGTAGTCAATTGCCAATAAGACAGAGCATTGCAATATCCATAAGCGCTTTATTACAGATCTGGGAGAGAGCAGTGAGATCCTTCTCAGAGACTGCCTCCTCATCTGGGAGTGGTCATTAGGCCTTTATACCAGGGCTAGATACTAACTCACTTAATAATGAGCTTTTGTTAATAAAATTAAAGAATTTGTACATATGAAAAAAACAATTTACATCTAAGTATTAGTAAACAAGCAACCTATAAATTAGTTAACATATGACTGAGAAAAACAGATTTTGGAAAGATAAAAGCTAATTCAGAAAAGGCACACTTCCTTTTCTGGCAGATTAAGATACAATTTACATATTAGTGGGAAAAATGGTTTCAAAGAGAAGTAATCTGAGAAAGATGAATTTCCTCTCCTAGTAAACAGACAGCTTAAACTACTTTACATGATGAGAGAGAGAGAGAGAGAGAATGAATTCTTAATTTATTAAGAAAGTGCAGACAGAGCTTCTTGGAGGCAAAGATGATGAAACTTCATCTCTCATGCTTTGGACAAGTTGCTAGAAGGTATCCTTAGAAAGTAACATTATTCTTTGAAAGATGGAGGTTCAGCAAAGGATTGGAAGACCCCCAACAAGAAGGATTGACACAGTGACTGCAGCAATGGGCTCAAATATGTCATAGAGGGTGAGGATGACACAGGATAGGGCAGGATTCAGGTCTGTTGTTCACAGAGTCTCTATGACTTGATAGCAACCACCACCAACAAATTCTTATAAATTCATAAAATTGTTGTTGGCTAACAAGGAAAACACAACTCCTACACATATTTTAAAGATACATATTCTGACGTTTTATGGAAGAAATATAGGAACCAAAACAATACATAGAGGCAGGACTTAGTAACAAAGCTAATGTTTATTTATGTACTTCCCCCCCCTTACTTCAGGACAGTTTTACTCATTCTTCTGACAGTCCATAGCACATTCAGTATTCTCCACAAACAACACAATTCAAGGGCATACATTCTTTTACTATTTTATTGCTAGTTGTCCAGATTTTGCATGCATATGATTGAAAATACCAAGGCTTGAGGCAGGTGTATCTTGGTCCTTAAAGTAACATCTTTGCTTTTTAACATTTAAATAAGTCTTTTGCAACATTTCTGAACTTTAAATTTAGATTTTAAGAAAAGGAAATCATCTTAAAATTTACACACTCAATGCTATACCCAGTCATGTTCATTTTCTCTAGTTGGTCATTTTACAAATGACAACTTTTAGGTCTCATGATGTCACTTCTAAATATAGTATTTTTTTCCTTTTAGTTTCTTTACAAAATTCAAATATAAATTTGAAAAAATCATTTCCATTTTCTTCACTCCCCCCATCAAATTGTACAACCCAGTGATTAATCCCTTCTTCCCCCTGCACATTGACATCCCTCTGCTTTGAGCTTCTCCCACCCGTCCTGGATCCTTATAGTCATTCTACAATAATGGTTTTATACAATATTTATCCTTATGTGACTGAGTTAGTTCACTCAGAATAATGCTCTCCAGTTCCTCCCAAATTAGGTAATAATTTACACAGTTATTGCTCCTGTGTGCTGCATAGTATTCCATTGTGTGAATGCACCATAATGTCACATTCCATTCATTTGTGATTGAACATTTGGGCTTCCACAAGAAAAAGACTGATAACTCAATTACAAAATGGACAAAACACATGGAAAGCATTTTCACAGAGAAAGATATTAGAATGGCAAATAGACACATGAAGAAATGCTCCAAATCACTGGCAATAAGAAAGATGCAAATCAAAACCACAATGAGGTAAAATCTCACTCCAGTAATAGTGGCAAAGTTTAACAGAGCAGCAAGTAATAGATGTTGGAGAGGATGTGGCAAGAAAGGAACTCTTATACATTGTTGGTGGAATTGTAAAATGATTCTACCATTCTAGAAGGCAGTTCTGCGCTTCCTCAAAAAGCTGAACTTAGAAATTCCATATAACCCAGCTATTCCACTACTTGGAATATACCTTGATAATATGAGAACTGAGGCACAAACTGAGATTTGAATACCAATGTTCATAGCAACATTATTCACTATTGCAAGAATATATATGTTGTTGTTGTTAAGCACAGTCGAGTCGTAGGTGACTCATTGAGACCCTATGAATGAAAGTCCTTGACAATTGCATGACTTTCTTCCTTTCTCCAGTTTCCTAGGGTTTCCGAGACAAGCTATTTACAAAAGTGGATTCCACTCCTGCTTCCAAGCTTGTTTTAACCGGCGAGCACCACCAAACACTGTCCACCATGGGTAACCATTATCACATTTGACACACTAGTGTCACAAGTGTTCAGCATCACAGCGACCACAAGTTACTTCTGTACAGCAAGTGGACACACCAGGGCTATATAACCTAGAAGAATGTTTCACCAAAAACTATTAAAACAGGTCTTAGGGCTGCAGATTAGAGTCACCTACTTTTGGCTTGGTAGTATCACTTTCTGCCCACTAGGCCAACTGGTCTCTCTCTATGTTGTTAAGTGCTGTGGAAATGTAGGCGACTCATAGCTCCCTTACATCCCCTTAGTTTAAAGCTCTAGGCCACCCACCCTCTTTTGAAGGGCAAAAATGAGCAGTAACACACAGCAAACAGGACGCCAGAAACTTCCCTTGCCTTGACTGCCACCAAGTCAAGCCACTATCAAGATGCCAGCCATCCCGCCAGTCAGCCAGCCAACTTCCAGGGTGGAGGGAGACTCCAGAACAAAAATATTTATTTTTTAATATGTAATATTAAAAATAAATGTGTTTTCTGGCTTGGGTTTGAGACTAGAGTGTGGCTTTTGCTCACAATAGGCTGTGAGTTGATCTGATTTGGCCTCGCCTTTCAAAATGTTTTCCGTTTCTAAAAAAGCTTGACTTCAGAAACTCTATGAATTTGGAGAAAAGATGAAAGTTCTGTGTTTAAGACTTTCATTCATAGGCTCTCTATGGGCCATCTAAAACTCTATGGCACTTAACAACAACAATATGTAATCCCTAATAACAACACTTAAGATTATATTAAGCTTTTGCCATTGTATCGTAAGACAAATTTTAAAAACAGTATGAGCCTCGTGGGGACAGCCATATCCGATGTTTACCAGTCCCACAAAGGGGAAATGTTCTCATCAACAAAACTATCAATATAAAACATATCTCTTATGCGCCCATACTCTCTCTACCCTTTCTCCTCTTCCCGAGACCAATCTTAACTGGATTACTGAAACGAAAATCCATTGTAATAGCTCACAGACATATAGAACCATGCTGCTGTTGTTTTTGTTATGTGCCGTCAAGTCGCTTGCGACTCATAGTGACCCTATGTAGAACAGCCCTAAACTCTGCTCTGTCCTGTGCCAATAGCACTATCTCTGATACGCCCATCCCAATTACCCCAGTCACTGAATCAATCCATCTCGTAGAGGGTCTTCACCTCCTGTGCTGTCCCTCCACCCTACCAAGCATGAGGTCCCTCTCCAAGGACTGGTCTCTCCTTACAACATGTCCAAAGTATGTTAGACGGAGCCTCAGAATCCTTGCCTCCAAGGAGCTGCCTGGTTTGGCCCTTTCCAGGATGAATGTGTTTGTTTTCCTAGCAGTCCATGGTACCGTCAATACTCTTCTCCAGCACCACAGCTCAAAGGCATCAATTCTCCTTCTATCATCCTTAGTCATTGTCCAACTCTCTGATGCACAACAAGTGATTGCAAAGACCATGGCCTGTATCAGACACACCACTGCTCTTCAGTACTTTGGAGAGGTCCCTAACAGCAGACTTTCCCATTGCAATACGTCTTTTAATTTCCTGGCTACTGGTGCCAAGAGTGTTGACTGTGGAGCCAAGCAAACTAAAGCTGCGAACATTCAGGTTAGTAGCAGAATATAATCACTCAGTCAGAATACTGACATGTGCTCGCAGGCACCTCAGCCTTCAAAGGCACCATAGCTTTAGGTCAATATTGCAAAGCTTAGTACTACCTATTACAGCTCTCCCCTACCTTCATTCCTCACACCACAACATTCAACAAACTTGAGTAAAGACTCTCAGCTCTGGTTCTCCATGGTGTAGCAGTTTCAAGGTACAGTTTGTCTCATATCAGGTCTCTGGTTCTCTGCTATGGCTGTTATTACTTTTGTTTTCACAGTCCTTAGTTAGGCTGGTTGCAAGAATCTCTGGGTCTGAAGAATATGCAGCATTCTCTTGTTTCTTCTTTGCTGATGGTAAGACTCTTTTATTCTGTTGCTAGATCCAAGCTCAATCTAATGGTGAGACTAGTCAATTCCCTTGTGGATAGGCTAACACTCCTATTCTCACATTCCTGCCCATCCACAGGACAAAGTCAGTCAATGGCTAGGGAAGCCATTTTGAAAAATAGATTCAAAGATGTTGACTGTTTTTTAGTTTTCCTTATTAATTGTGAACTGTATCTACTGAGCTATGTCCAGGTATGGAAAACACAGCAGAAAGTCTGGTGGAGGTCTAAGTATTTTGACGTCCAAACCTGATACAGGGAGAGAAACTAATCAAACCACCTAGTAGATGATTCTCTTGAAGTTTCCCTCTGGATAGCTCTAGTATAGGTGAATCTAGTTTTACCTGATAAAGCAAATGATTAGAGTTCTTGGGACCAACATAATCTCAACCAACAACAGCAAAGTTAATTGATACCATAAACAATGCTGGCTGGGGAGACAGTAAAACTTCACTACTGCTAGGAAAGTAAAATTATGTAATTGTTGTTGTTATGTGCCATCGAGTTGCTTGCGACTCATAGCTACCCTATGTACAACAGCTCTAAATTCTGCTCTGTCCTGTGCCAATCTCATTGCCTCCAACACACTCATCCCGATTGCCCCAGTCACCAAATCAATTCATCTCCCAGACAGCCTTCCCCTCCTGTGCCTGCCCTCCACCCTCTCAAGCATGATGTCCCTCTCCAAGGACCGGTATCTCCTTACAACATGACCAAAGTATGTCAGACGAAGCCTCAGAATCCTTGCCTCCAAGAAGCATCCCGATTTAACCCTCTCCAGGATGAATCTGTTTGTTGTCTTAGCAGTCCATGGCACCTTCAGCACTCTTCTCCAACACCAAAGCTCAAAAGCATCAATTCTCCTTCTATCCTCCTTGGTCGATGTCCAGCTTTCTGATGCATAACAAGTGATTGCAAAGACCATGGCCTGTACCAGACGCACCTTTGTCTCCAGAGACACATCGTTGCTCTTGAGTACTTTAGAGAGGTCCCTAACAGCAAATTTTCCCATGACAATACGTCTTTTACTTTCCTGGCTGCTGGTGCCAAAAGTGTTGATTGTGGAGCCAAGTAAACTACAGGAAAACTGTTTGGAACTCTTTTTTACACATTAAAAAGTAGAAATACCATTTGAACCAGCATTCCCACTACTAGGTATATCTACTAAAGAATTAAAAGCTGCAACATGAATAGATATATACACACTTATGCTCTCTGCAGCAGTATTTACAGTAACAAAGAGACAGAAACAACCCAAATATACATGAACAAGCAAATGGTCAAAGAAACTGTGGTATGCAGGTTCTACATGAGCACAATTAACTGTTCTGGAATTTCTATCATTCTCAATGTTATTTATAATTTGTTAATATCTCCATAATTAAATGTCTTTGTATAGTTAATAAAGAATAGGTAAATAGCTTTTTTATGTTTTCTACTTTCAGACAAGATCTACCTAACATGAAGATTGATATCACTCAATCATTCTATGCCACTTGACTCCAGCTTGAACTTCTGGTAAATTCTTCATGATGTATTGTTTTAACCATTTTTAATTACCTTCAATAAGATTTTATTGGTGTGGCTTTAGTGGTGTTGTTTGATTATTTCCATGTTTTGTTGGGTCACCATTTTGGAACAGACAAAGGTAATGATCTCTTCCAATCATTTGGCCAAGTAGCCGTCCTTCAAATTTATTGGCGTAGGCCCCAAAGCAGCACAAGCATATTCCATGATTGCTCAGGGTTGTCTGGTGGCTTAGTGGCAAGGAGTTTCACTGCCAACCCACAGGTTGTTGTTAGGTGCTATCAAACCAAATAAGACTCATAGCAACCCCTTGAAGAATAAATCTGAACCCTGTCCTTTCCTGTGCCAACCTCACAATCTCAGACATACTTGAGTCCATTGATGTAGTCACTGTGTCAATCAATTTCATAAAACAATGATTTTTTTTTAACAAAATACTATATAACATGGGAGAGTCTAGAGACCTTTATGTTGACTGTACTCAGTGTCATAGGAACAAATACTGCATAAGACTATTATTGTAAAACTAGAAGGATTATTAGTAAAATATGTATAAGTGTCCAAAGTGGAAAAGAAAAGGAGAAAGGGACATAAAAAGAGGAAGGATTTAAATATCTAGAATAGCAGGGTTTTGTTGGTAGATGAGGGGTGTGTGTGTGTGTGTGTGTGTGTGTGTGTGTGTGTGTGTGTGTGTGAAGGAATAGGAAAGATTCAATGGTATCTTGAAAAGACAGGTAATGATAGGCATTGCTGTTGCTATTAGGTGCTCTCAAATCAGCTGTTGGCTCATAGTGATCCTATGAACAAGAGATCTGAACCTTATCCTATCCTGTGCCATCTTTACAGTCTCTGACCTCCTCTTCATACCCTGCTATTAGCACAAAATTAATAATCACTCTTTGTGTAGAATGCTAGCCAATAAGCCTGAAGTTTAAGCTCAATATTTCTTTTTTTCCAAACCCAGAGATTCTTGGTAATAAGATTTTTAGTATCATGGTCTCATTCTCCAGTCTATCCAAGGAATTTAATATCTGTAAGCCATATCAGTTTTCTATTGCTGGTGTTACAAATAATAATCAAGTAAGTTATTCAAAACAACAGTAACACATTATACACGTGAAAAGTATGGTATGGGTGTCATCACTGTAAGTCAAGTTCTCAGAATATTTCTGGAAATTCTATTTATTCAATGTGTTGGCAGAAGACAGTTCTTAGTGATTGTAGAATTAGGTGTTTGATTTCTTACTATCTGATAAAAACCATCCCCAGATTTTGAAGGCATGAGTCCTTGGTTCATGATCCCTTTCACCCATCTTCAAAGTCAATAATGGTGGGTGGAGTGTCTCCTCATACTTAATATCTTTTATTTTTTTATTATTAAATTTTATTCATTTTAATGAACATTTACAGAGATTTTGGGTTTTCATTCATTCATTGTTGCACTGTTTTCTCCACCCTCCTTCCCCAGTTCATTCTTCTTTCTACCCCCCAATGTCTGTTTTAATTGTCCAATTGCCACAGTGCTTGTCAAAGCCAGTTCTGATTAATCTCCTTTGTCAGTGTCTCCCTTGCCATTCCCTATCACTCCTCCCTGAGAGAGACTTCACCCTGATTCACAAGGAAAAGGGGATGGCGTATTCTCTTAGTTACTTCCTGCTGAAAAGGGATGCTGTGGGTTTCAGGGTGAAGGTCCCTATTCCATCTTAGATCTTAAACTTCTGTTAAAATTCCCAATTCTGAGTCAGACAACTCATCAAATAATCCAGGATAGCTTTCTCAAAAAGTTGCAAATAAAGATACCATTTGACCCAGCAATTCCACTACTGGGAATATACCCTAAAGAGACCATAAATGACATCCAAGTAAATATATGTATACCCATGTTTATCGCGGCTTTGTTTATAATAGCAAGGAGTTGGAAACAACCTAAATGCCCATCAACAAATGAATGGGTAGAGAAGCTGTGGTATATTCGCACAATGGAATACTATGCTGCATTGAAAAACAAGGAACTCATGCAATATTATTCAAAATGGGTGGACCTGGAGGACATTATGCTGAGTGAGGTATCTCAGTCACAAAGGGACAAATGCTATATGGTGCCACTGTTGTAGAATGAGGCTGGCATTGGGGTGGGGGTAAGACTGAGAAAAACTGGATGAAATATGTTTACGGCATTGAAGTCTATGGGGGAGAGAATAGTCTAAAAGTATTATGTTTTAGGGCATTATTTTTATTGTAGGAGTATGCAATGAGGGTTGCAGAGTGGATTATATTTGGGGGTAGGGGGTGAGGTTTGGGGAGGTGCGGGAGGGGATTGTGTACCAATGAGGGAGTTTTTCTTTTGTTTTTCAAGGACAGGAGCAAATGGGGGGGAGGGGGAAGGGGTTTGTGCGGGGAGAAGGGTGCAACAATGAATGAATGGAATCCCAAAATCTCTGTAGATGTTCATTGAAATGAAAAATAAACAACCTAAATTGAAAAAAAAAATAATCCAGGATAATCTCCCCAACCCAAGGTCCTTGTCTTTAATCATATATGCAAGAATCTTTTTTTCCATATGAAGTATTATCTTCATCGATCCCAGGGATTAGGACATAGAAACCTTTAGGAGCTAAGTTGGTATCTTACCGTTTACAAAAGTAAATGTCTAGCATTTAATTGAAAGATAAAAAACAACAAACTATTATACTTAGCACTAAAATTATTTGACTGTGTTAGGAAATTAATAAAAAGAAAAAACCTCAAAAGATATTTATTAGTAAGTTGAGATTGATTCACGTGCAGATGAATTCTGGAACATCTTCAAGAATTTGCCTGTATTCATTGTACGATTGTTCTTTCCTCTAAACTGATTATCTCCAGTATGGATTATTGCATAAAGAAAACAAAACTCCCACAACTGAACCAATACAAAATCATGACAAGCAGAGAAAAAAATTGAAATTATCAAATATTTCATTTTACTTGGATATAAAATCAATTCCCAGTGAAGCAGCAGCTGAAAAATAAACATTTGTGTTGCATTAAGCAAATCTATTGTCAAGACCCTTTTCAAGTGCTCAAGAGCAAGTGATCAGTTTAAAGACTAAGGTGGGCCTGACCCATGCTATAATATTTTTAATTGCTTCCTACATGCATGATGCTAGGAAGGGCTATTCCTTGTAAAGGCTCATGATTCTGAGAAGGGAAAAGTGTAGGTGAAGGAGAGAGATCCTCAATCAGGTGATTGACATGGTGCCTGCCACATGGACTCTTGTGTGTCAGGAAGTGTGAGGATGGCACATAGGATGGAACAGTGTTCAGATCTTTTGTTCATAGGGTTGCGAAGAGTCACTAGACGGCACCTAACGACAACAAAAATGCATGTGATAGTCAGACAATGAATAAGGAATAGTGATAAAGAACTTATGCCTTTACATTGTGATGTTGGTGAAGAGTATTGAGTTTCACCACAGGCAACCAAAAGAATGAACAAACACATTTTGGAAGATATGCTCCTTAAAAGGGAGGATAGACAGATTTCCTTTCATATACTTTGGCATACTGACAGGAGAAGTCAGGCCCTGGAAAAGAAAGTCATGATTAGAAAAGTGAAAGGTTAGCAAAGGAGTGGAAAATTCTCAATGAAATTAATTGAAACTTGACTGCTTAACAATGAGCTTATGTATATCAGAAACTGTGAGGTCAGCAGAGGATTGGGTATCGTTTATAACTGTTGTGCAGAATTGTTATAAATCCAACTACTCAACAGCACTTAACAACAATATTAAAAGGAAAAAGAGTGTAGTGTAACCAGGGTAATGCAGTGCTTTTGTTGAAGCTCCAAAGTAGGCTTAATACCCACTGATATTGAGAGTGGATAGAGATTCTCTTATGTGAAGTGGATGTGACTACTACATGGGCAAAATTGATACCTGTGTGCAGTTATTTCTCCAAACATAGATATTTAGTATCTAAAGATAGAGATGTAAGTTATAGGATCAGACGGAGATTATGAACAGGTAATATTCAGTTAGAGTAGTATAAAATATTCATGTAAATGAACAAAAGTAATTTATCTTCCATATAAACAGTATACATTTATGCACACCCTTCTACACACTATCTGTGCATTTTCAAGTAAATGACTTAATGTCAAAATCCTCATCTTTAAGATAAGGTAATAGTATTTACCTTTCTGAGCTGTTTCAAGGACTAGAGACACCACACATCATTTAATTCAAATTAAAACCAAACTCATAGCTCTTGGGTGGATTTCAACACATAGAGACTTTACAGGAGAGAGTTAAACTGCTCTATAGGATTTCAAGAGTGTAAATTTTTATGAAAGTGGATTGCTTCATCTTTTCTGGTCGATTTGAACCACTTACTTTTCAATTGGCTGTCTAGAACTTCATCTGTTATTCACCAGAACTCCTTTCATTATTTGGCATATAGATTAAATTAATGGAAACCATTGTTATTACTGTAATTTTTATTTTAGTAAGTCTCAACATTTTAAATTGTGTGAAGAATGACTCCTATCTTAGAGCAATTCTACATCAAAGTTTTCGAAGAGGGCAAGTTCTAAGCTATTTCTAATACTCTATTCTAAGTGTCATACTCAAAATGAAATTTTGGTCAATTTCTTTTGAAGTCATTAGGCACCTTTAAAAAAAATTGATTCAGCTCAGAGGAAAACTCCTAGAATTTTAAGTATGTTGATGCTGTGTGAGGCTAATTTTATGTATATAAACCAAAGTCAAAGATAGGTTAGACAAGTAATATTCCCCAAAATGAAATTCACATTCTTTCTAAAAGTTATTCGTTGCTGTTTTCCATTAATTTGAATTTAATTTTATTAACCAAGAAGGATATGATGCTGAACCTCTATATCTTTCTCAGTGGTACTCCTTAAAGAAGGGTTCTCTTACTGATAATTAGGATATTCTGATAGCTCCTTAGTGGCAAATAATTTTTCTTATTAATTGTTTAGTCTTTTCAGAAATTCTTTGCTGAGTCTAAGAATTCTAAAAAAAAACCAATTTCTTAGTTTGATACTTGTTTAGAAATGAAATAAAGAATGGAAATGTATTTCTTTGGGCAATTTTCTTGTTTAAAACTTGTAGGGGGAGTATAAGTCAATTGAGTGGACAGAAAGAATAGTATACAACAATACTAGAAAAGGAAATTATTTTTAACTGACAAAAGATAGCAACCAGGGATCATAGTCATTTCAAGTGCCCTGTGGCCTTTCTGAGGTTCTGTGAAAAACTGCAGCACTTGCTTGTATGTGTTTTCTGAGAGGATTCTCATGAAGCCTAAACAATTTAGGAGGTTTCTTTTCTCAATGTCACTGGGTAACACTTGAAGATGTGTCAGTGAATCATAGTGGCAAGTTAAAGATAATTTGTATTGTTATGCAGAGCTCTAGTAACATAGTAGTAAAGAATTGTACAGAAAACCAAAGGTATATGGTTCAAATCCACCACCATGTACTTTGAAGAGAACAAGGAGCAATCTACTTCTATGTGATTAACTGCCTCTGTAAACCTACTGGTCAGATATGAGTTGGTTTTGAATCAAAGGTACATGATAATAGAAGATAGAGGAAATTCTTCTGCCCATTAACAATTCCTCTCCCTTCTAAGCTGACAGCAGACTTGTCCAATGCAATACGTCTCTTGATCTTCTGACCGCTGGTACCAAAGGTGTTAATTTTGGATCCAAGTAATATAAAACTGTTGGCAAATTCAATATTTTCTTCATTTATTATCATGTTGTGTATTGGTTCAGCGGTGAGAAGTTTTATCTTCTTGATATTGAGAGGCAATCCATAATGAAAGCTGTAGTCCTTAAACTTGAGCAGCAAGTCCTTTAAGTCGTCCTTGCTTTAAGCAAGTAAGGTTGCGTCATCCCCATAACACAGGTTGTTGAACACTCTTCCTCTAATCTTTAGGCTACATTCTTCTTCATAAAGTCCAGTTCCTTGAGTGATTTGCTCTGTACATAAAATTAGCAGGTATCGAGAAAGAATAAATCCTTGATTTTCATGATTTTAAGTCATGCAATGTTTCATTCTTCTGTTTTGAGACAGGTTCTTGGTCCAGGTATAAACTTTACATGAGCAAATCAGCTAAGTATTCTGGGATTCCAATTCTTCTCAATTTTATCTACAGCTTGTTGTGATCAACATTGTCAAATGCTTTTGTATAGCCAATAAACTATAAAGATCTGAAGAACAATGATGTCAGTTTAAAGACAAAAATGCTCCTGTTTCAAGCATGGTCTTTTCAATCACCTGCTATGCTTCTGAAACCTGGGCAATAAAAAATGACAAGAGAAGAAGAATCAATATCTTTTATTTGTAGTGCTGGAGGAGAGTACTGAACATCCCACGAACAGCCAAAAGAACAGACAGATATATTTTGGAGAAAGTACAGGACAAATGCTCGCTCAATAGAGGCAAGCATGGTTAATCTTCATCTCATACACTGTTAGGAGGGGCTTTTACTTGAAAGGGACATCATGCTATAAAAGGCAGAAGGTCAGCAAAAGAGAATATGGCCTTCAAAAAAAATGTTTGAACTATCACTATATACAGATGATGTGATAGTGTACACAGAAAACACCAAAGACTCAACAATAAAACATATTTGATTTAGTAAGACAATTTAGTAGAGTGGCAGGATATAAGATCAATATCCAAAAATTCCTCTACAGTAACAAAGAGAACTCAGAGAAGGAAACCAAGAAAGCAATACCATTTACAACAGCCAACCACAAATTGGGATACTTGGGAGTGAACCTAACTAGAGGTGCAAAACACTTATACAAATAAAACTACAGAACATGTCTGCAAGATACAATAAAAGAGTTAAAGAAAGGAAAACTGTGCCTTGTTTATAGATAGGAAGACTCAATCTTGTGAAAATGACAGTTCTACCAAAAGCAATCTACATGATCAGTGCAATCCCAATACAGATACCAAATTAATTTTTCAAGGATACTGAAAGAGAAATAGTCAAATTTATTTGGAGAGACAAGAGACCCTAAATAAGCATGACACTTCTGAAGAACAAAAAGTGGGAGGTATAGCACTCCCTGACCTCAAAATCTCCTATACAGCAGTAGTAATCAAAACAACAAGGTACTGGAACAAAGACAGGCACATAGACCAATGGAACAGAATTGAGAAACCAAAAATAGACCTGACTATCTATGGTCAACTGATATTTGACAAGGAAATAAACCTATCAAATGAGAAAATTACAACCTCCTCAACAAATGGTGCTGGCAAAATTGGACTGCTAGCTGCAGAAAGCTGAAGCAGGATCCCTATCTTACATAATACACAAAAATCAACTCAAGGTGGATCAGATACCTGAGAGTAAAGCCCCAAACCATAATGTTTATGAGAGACAAACTGAGATCAAGCTTAGAAGCACTAGTCCAAATTATAAAGAGACTATCAAATACAACCAAAAGTGCACAATCTAGAGGATAAAATTGATAAATGGGATCTTCTAAAGATTAAGTCCCTGTGCACATAAAAACCATTTTTTCTACAGAGTGAAAAGAAAACCTACTGACTGTAAACAAACATTTGGTAATATCATCATAGACAAAGGTTTCATAATGAAAGTTTACGGAATACTCCTTGGCCTCTACAAGAAAAAGATTGATCACACAATTACAAAATGGGCAAAAGACTGGAAAGACTTTTCACAGAGGAAGACATTCAGATGGCCAACAGACACATAAAGAAATGCTCCAAATAG
Source organism: Elephantulus edwardii (assembly GCF_000299155.1). NCBI lineage: Eukaryota > Metazoa > Chordata > Mammalia > Macroscelidea > Macroscelididae > Elephantulus > Elephantulus edwardii. The sequence goes on along the minus strand of NW_006400189.1, from coordinate 335,529 downwards.
ATGCTGGAGAAGATGTGGTGAGATGTTGTTGTTATGTGCCGTTGAGTTGCTTGCAACTCATAGCGACCCTTTGTACAACAGCCTTAACCTCTGCTCTGTCCTGTGCCAATCGCACTGTCTCTGACACTCCCATCCCGATTATCCCAGTCACTGAATCAATTCACCTCACAGAGGGCCTTCCCCCCACTCCCCCGCGCTGTCCCTCCACCCTCCCAAGCATGATGTCCTTCTCCAAGAACTGGTCTCTCCTTACAACATG